>NC_056728.1:297243648-297451148 GCF_019279795.1 Protopterus annectens
TTTATTTAATTTTTTTAAAGAACCAACAAAACAAAACAACAGATCATAAAAGTTATGTTTTGTAATTTATATAAATTGTGTTTTATATTTTATATTGTGTGCACTGTGTGCCAACACTTCACCTATCTAGTTGTTTAATCTTTAAAGTGTATTTAATAGATGCATATTCATTAAGCCAGGGTGTATATGTGCAAAAGTTCTAATTTGCCACAAAAGTTGTTTTTCTTCTAGCATTAACGCCCATGGCCTTCCTTTTTTATTATATGGTTCCTGATGCAAGATGGCGAAAAGGAATCTATAGGTAGGATGTTGCAGTGTATGCCTAGCAAAAGCGTTTGTGGTAGTTCCTTTACTTATATGATAAGTATGTTTGTATATGCACTGGCGTTACTTTCCTTTCCATTTTTCTTATGTAGAAGGACTGACATTGTTGGCATGCAGCAACATAAACAACGTCCTTAGACTCTCAATTGAATTTCCCCAATATACAATATTTAAAATCTCTAATGGTTATTTTGTTGCCAACGTATATATATTGACACTGGTGACAGCGACCACATTTATACATGCCCGCATTCTTTTTCATGACTCTGTTTGAAACTTCTAAAAGGTCTTTTAAGTTCTGACCACGACGATATATTATCAATATATTATATGTGGTAATTTTTCAAACTTATTATTAATATGTGTGTCTTCTGTCACCAGTGCCCAATTCTTATAAATAATGCTGGAAACAAGTTTTGCATCCTTTGAGAATGTTGCAATAAATGTGGGACCAACAATGTCTGATGTGCCATTAATGTGCATATTAGTTTGTATATTACTACTTGTATCGACATTCAACCTATTGGTTGTATCATAATACCCATTAGATAGAATAGGTTTAAAATTGTCTCATATTTCTCTTGGACACAACTTCTTTCTGTATTTGATCAAAGTGTCTGGATGGGTATCCCCTACTGCTAAACATAGACCTAAGTAGGTTACACTCTGCATGGAAGTCACCTTCCAAAGGAATCATCCTAGATGCCCTGACCAGCTGTCCTTTTATAACTGCCTTCTTTTGATGAAAGGGGTGGCTACTAGAAAAATGCAAAAAAGTGTTGGAATATGTAGGTTTCCTGTATATAGTTGTTCTAAATCTATTATGGGTTCTCTCTTTTGATATCAACACATCCAAATAGTTAATGGCTTCTGTTTCAAATTGGAAAGTGAAGTCCAAAAAGTTTGTGAAACTTTTAATTTCTTCTATAAAAGATAGAACTGTAGTGACATCCCCCTTCCAAATGAAAAACATATCATCCTGATGTCTAGTGTACCAGGCAGTATGTTGTTGGAACAAGTCATTTTTAAATAAAAATTCATGCTCCAAAAATGCTAGAACACAATTGGCAAAACTGCTGTCGCAGGGTGCTCCCATAGTAATGCCTGATGTTTGTTTATATGCTTGGTCATTAAAAAACATAAAGTTGTTGTGGAGAACTATTTGTAGTAGTGTCTCTAAAACATGTGCTTCATTGTTGTCCGTACCTTTAGCAGACAATAAGTGTCTAACTCAATCAATGCCCTGGTCCTGTGGGATGACAGTGTATAAGTCTTTTATATCGACTGTTAGAAAATTATGATTAGCATTGAATTCTAATTTATTTATACCATCCAAACATCCCCATGAGTTTGGGCAAATGTGCTCTTTACTTTTTATGATTGGTTTTAATTTTCCATCAACATATTTGGCACAAGCATATACAATAGAACCTCGTCCATTGATGATAGGTCTAAAGGGCAGATCAGAGATCTTCCTGTGTATTTTGCGACACCCAAATATAACAGGTGTCTTTGGTGCTGCCATTGTTAAATAATGTAGCGTGTCCAAATTGATACTTCCTTCTAAAAACAAATCATTGATGTGATTATAGATTAGCTTGTATGCAAAATGTATCTCATTAATAATTATTGAATTGTAACAATCATCTTCCAAAACACTATGCATTTTTGTATGTAATCATGTTCATGCATAAATATTAGCTCTCCCCCCTTATTGGGTTTCATTACCATAATTCTATGTAGTTTTAGAGAAACCAAAAAGTCCAACTCATCTACAGTTATGCTACCATTGGTTATTTTAGGGCAATTTCTACATAAGCTATCTTTCAAATCCATTTCACAAATGCATTCAAACAATGCTATGGTAGAATGCAGTGGTGGATTAAACAAACTTGAAACTTTTAAATCATGTGTTAAATAAGGCGTGTTGCCCATTAAAACTGTTAAATTTAGTTTAAGAGCAAAAAGTTTTAAATCTAGAATTGTTTTGGCTAAATCAGCCCTTTTATCGGGCACAAAAGACAGCCCTCTGGATAAAAGGTTAGCCCTTGGTATTTAATCTATATATTTATATTTATTGTTATTGAATTTTTATCTATTTTAATTTTATTTACCATTTATTGGTTGGTATTTGAGAAAGACAAATCATAGACGGTATTTAAAAAGTACACAGCTTTTTATAGTTGTATAAAGAATTGAGTTGATAAAGTTTAATTATTGTTCATTTATTTAATTGTTTAATTGATTTATTAGATGATTGCTCAAGTATATAAACTTTTGTCTGCTGTGTAACATTGTCTGAGGAAGTTTGGACATTGGTCCAAACGAAAGCACTTACTGAATAAAGTTTGGAGTGAAGGAGAATATTTTGCTGTTTTTTCATGTTAACAAGTCTTAGTTGTTTGTTTTGCTTTTTGAAGTTCCATGGCGAATGGCAGTAGTATCTCCTTACAATCCTTGTTTTCACAAGAAGAACTTAACACACCGGGAAGTACCAACAATGAAGCGAATGCTGTGGGTAATTTAACCCTTTTGGTACAACAATTATTAGGCAGAGTGGACACTTTGACTAAAAGATTCAACAATGAGAGGAATAGTGGCTTTTGTCTGCCTACAAATTCGTCTAATGGCTCGATTCCTAATGGACAAGTTTTGTCCTATGCTCAAACATCAAACAATTGTGACCACATCAATAATGTAGTCGGACGTGGCACTACAACACCTGACAATGTCGTGAATCAAAATAATAGTCAAGGACAGTCACAAAATTTTCCTGACATGCCACCTATGTTTGGCGAATATCTTAAAACACCAAATTTCTTTGGTGGCGGTCAGGATAATAATGCACACACTCCAAGTTCTCTGGTAAATAACAATTCTACAATTATAGTCAACTTAAATGACTTTGACAAGAAGTTATTGAAATACTGGAAATTACAAATGGAAATTAGTTATTTGCAGGAATGCATTAACAAAAGGTTAGTGCCTAAGGGTCTTCGCCAGTGGAGGTACCCTGTTGGACTTATTCCCAAATCTTGTTTCCATCAAGAACGTATTAGCCTATTTGATAGACAAGGCATAGAATTCTTAGGAATTCTTATTAAACATTATGGGACACAAGTTGATTCTCTTAAAAATGAACTAGAAATTCTGGAGAACAATATTACATCTGATACAGAGTTCTTCAGGTATACATTTGACTATGGTCAGATTTTTTCTTCCATTGATTCGGTTATTAAGAGAAGCATAGAGGTAAAAACTAAAAAAATTGAACGGAGATGCTCATGCCTATGCACAGGGTAACACTTATCCATTACCTCCACAAACCTCTAATTTTGCCGGTGCGGAAGAGGTAAACCAAGATTCACGCCTGCTAGATAATGGAAGTGATGACGGATCATTCAATCATTCAATCACCACAAGTGAGGCGGAGTGAGAGAATCAAAAATGGTGAAGGTTCACAGCAAGCACCAGGACATACACTAAATAATGTCAATGGACAGGATTTTCAAGGTGCTCACCAGAAAACCACGCTGCCACAACAGAACTCCAGGTGACAGGCACAACAACAGAAGAAGCAGAACCACCAGAGGAGGTAGTCCATGGCTCGCTTGGTAGCCCTTTGGTTACACTAAGTTCCCAAAGTGACTTTAAAGTTTTTAACTACACAGATTTTTACCTGGACATGCATTTTGTTGACTTTTTATACAGAGGGCTGTCTTTTGTGCCAGATAAAAGGGCTGATTTAGCAAAAACAATTCTAGATTTAAAAATTTTTGCTCGAAAACTAAATTTAACAGCTTTAATGGGCAGCACGCCTTGTTTAACACATGATTTAAAAGTTTCAAGTTTGTTTAATCCACCACTGCATTCTACCATAGCATTGTTTGAACGCATTTGTGAAATGGATTTGAAAGATGGCTTATGTACAAATTACCCTAAAATAACGAATGGTAACATAACTGTAGATAAGTTGGACTTTTTGGTTTCTCTAAAACTACATAGAATTAGGGTAATGAAACCCGATAAGGGAGGAGGGCTCATATCTATGCATGAACATGATAACCTACAAAAAATGCATAGTGTTTTGGAAGATGATTGTTACAATTCAAAAAATATTAATGAGATAAAGTTTGCATACAAGCAAATGTACAATCACGTCAATGATTTGTTTTTAGAAGGAAGTATCAATTTGGACACGCTACATTATTTAACAATGGCAGCACCAAAGACACCTGTTATATTTGGGTGTCCCAAAATACACAAGAAGATCTCTGATCTGCCCTTTAGACCTATCGTCGACGGACAAGGTTCTATTGTATATGCTTGTGCCAAATATGTTGATGGAAAATTAAAACCAATCATAAAAAGTAGAGAACAGATTTGCCCAGACTCATTGGGATTTTTGGATGGTATAAATAAATTAGAATTCAATGCTAATCATAATTTTCTAACAGTCGATATAAAAGACTTATACACTGTCATCCCACAGGACCAGGGCATTGATTGGGTTACACACTTATTATCTGCTAAAGGTATGGACAACAATGAAGCACATGTTTTAGAGACTCTACTACAAATAGTTCTCCACAACAACTTTATGTTTTTTAATGGCCAAGCATATAAACAAACATCAGGCATTGCTATGGGAGCAGCCTGCGGCGGCAGTTTTGCCAATTGTGTTCTAGCGTTTTTGGAGCATGAATTTTTATTTAAAAATGACTTGTTACAACAACATACTGCCTGGTACACTAGATACCAGGATGATATGTTTTTCATTTAGAAGGGTGATGTCACTACAGTTCTATCTTTAATAGAAGAAATTAAAAGTTTCACAAACTTTTTGGACTTCACCTTCCAATTTGAAACAGAAGCCATTAACTATTTGGATGTGTTCATATCAAAAGACAGAACCAATAATAGATTTAGAACAACTATATACAGGAAACCTACATATTCCAACACTTATTTGCATTTTTTGAGTAGCCACCCCTTTCATCAAAAGAAGGCAGTTATAAAAGGACAGCTGGTCAGGGCATCTAGGATGATTCCTTTGGAAGGCAACTTCTATGCAGAATGTAACCTACTTAGGTCTATGTTTAGCAGTAGGGGATACCCATCTAGACTCTTCGATCAAATACAGAAAGAAGTTGTGTCCAAGAGAAATATGGGAGAATTTAAACCTATTTTATCTAATGGGTATTATGATACAACCAATAGGTTGGATTTCTGTACAAGTAGTAATAGACAAACCAATATGCACATTAATGGCACATCAGACATTGTTGATCCCACATTTATTATAACATTCTCAAAGGACCCAAAATTAGTTTCCAGCATTATTGATAAGAATGGGGCATTAGTGACAGAAGACACACATATTAATAATAAGTTTGAAAAATGACCACATATAATATATTGTTGTGGTTAGAACTTAAAAGACCTTTTAGAAGTTTCAAACAGAGTTACGAAAAAGAATGCGGGCATGCATAAATGTGGTCGCTGTCACCAGTGTCAAAATATATATATATATATATATATATATATATATATATATATATATATATATATATAAATATATATATATATATATGTATATATATATATGTTGGTAACAAAATAACCATTAGAGATTTTAAATATAGTATATTGGGGAAATTCAATTGTGAGTCTAAGGGCATTGTTTATGTTGCTGCATGCCAACAATGTCAGTCCTTCTACATAGGAAAAATGGAAAGGACAGTACGCCAGTGCATATACAAAGATACTTATCATATAAGTAAAGGAACTACCACAAATGTTTGGCTAGGTATACACTGCAACATCCTACCCATAGATTCCTTTTTGCCATCTTACATCAGGAGCCATATAATAAAAGAGGAGGGCCATGGGCATTAAAGCTAGAAGAAAAATAACTTTTGTGGCAAATTAGAACTTTTGCACATATACACCCTGGCCTTAACAAATATGCATCTATTAAATGCACTTTAAAACTTAAACAACTAGATATGTGAAGTGTTGGCACATAGAGCACACAATATAAAATATAAAACACAATTTATATAAAATATAAAACATAACTTTTATGATCTGTTGTTTTGTTTTGTTGGTTCTTTTTAAAAATTAAAAAAACAAAAATCAAAAATGTTGTGGTCAGCCCCCACGGTAGTGGTGTGGCGGTAGCGTTGTCGCCTCACAACAAGACGTTGTCCCGTTTGATTCTGAGCTAGAACGTCTTCTGTGTGGAGGCATGCATGAATGGGCATTCCTTCATTGAAGGTTGTTCATCAGGGCTGGTAACTCTGCACGTAAAAATCCACTACCAAACATTAGTGGACCGGAGTTCCGCTGTGGTGACCCCTAACCGGGATAAGCCAAAAGACACAACATTTATATTTATTTTTATTGAATTTTTATCTATATTAATTTTATTTACCATTTATTGGTTGGTATTTGAGAAAGACAAATCATAGATGGTATTTAAAAAGTGCACAGCTTTTTATAGTTGTATAAGGAATTGAGTTGATAAAGTTTAATTATTGTTCATTTATTTAATTGTTTACTTGATTTATTAGATGATTGCTCAAGTATATAAACTTTTGTCTGTTGTGTAATATTGTCTGAGGAAGTCTGGACATTGGTCCAAACGAAAGCACTTACGGAATAAAGTTTGGAGTGAAGGAGAATATTTTGCTGTTTTTGCTGTTTTTGCTGTTTTAAAATGCCTGAAAAGACAGGAAGAGAAAAATTATGCAAAACACAAAACTGTTTTCTTTTTTCATTTGGAAAATCATTGTATGATTGCAGTGACATTTCACTTAATCTGCACAGTATGAAAATGTGTCCTTTTTTCCCAGTAGGAAATACATATCTTGTTTCTTGGTTGATAATGTGAGTCATGGATTTCCAGCCTATAAATTATATACTACACAATATTGAAATGAAAGCACTGACAGTTCGTGTACTCTGTAAAGTAATAATCTGTGTGGACATTCTGCAAAAAACTCAAGAGTTGAGATGTATTTTCCTGGCTGACATATGCAAGTCAAAACAAATCAGTAAGCACATTTATACATACAAAAATAAAAGAAATAAAAATTATGTTATATGTTTCATTCCATAAAGAAATAATTAAGTAGATGAGTCAATTTTGGAAAGTCAGACTTGTCTTAAAGCAATATATGTCACTGACATTGTCTTGATTTGATGCAAAATTATTTGAATTGAATGATGATTCAGACAATATCACTTGATTGGGTGCCACTCAAAGGAAAGAATGTATATTTGGTAGACAATTTTGCTTGGGTATAAAAAAGAAAAAAAATGGACAAATAAGGAAATGCTCATTTGTGTGAATCACTTATGGTTACATTTAGTTTTATATAGTGCAGGTGATGAGAGGTGTGCAGGAAAACTCATTTTTGAATAAAAACATGGTGGTTATGAAGATGTGCAAGATTGTGCTACTGCAGTTGTTTTGAATATGCAGCTGTTCATGGGTTAGGATTAGAGTAAAGGTTAGATAAGGGGGTAAAGTCAATGTTATGATTGTTTTGTGTTGTCCGTGTTCTGTGTCTTTTTGTCTTGAGTACTGGTACTGTTAGGGAAAGATTTTTTTTGTAACATAATGTGTAGCCTTAGGGTCTGAGGCAGGGGTAGGATAAGGGTTAAGGTTAATACGTATGAGAAAGATGGTGGAGGGGGCAAAGCCTCCCTGCCCACCCTACTCATGTTTTCTATCCCTAACTACAACCACAGTCCTACACATTATGTTATTAAAAACCCTTTCTGTAATACTATCTCTACCAAGACAACACTTGCCCTTGATTTTGTGATTGAGAGTTATTGATATAGAGCAATATTTTAGTGAGACAAACGTTTTGAGTGTTTTATGATTCAGTGTTATGAGTCTTGTACTGCTTTTTTCATTCTCCCTTTATGGACCATTTGTGATTCTGTCTTATGAGTTTTCAATGGTTCATGATATAATCCACTAGGCAATATATATCTGCTTTACTATCTATACAGGAAAGCTGAGTTCCATAGAAAAAGCTAGAAAAAAATCACCTGCATGGATAACCAATAATGAGACTGAACTTCACTTTTGTGATTTCATTCCTGGAAGGGACCTCTTGGTTTACTTTATTTTTCTTCAGTGAGGTGGTATTTTTTTCAGATATAAATTTTATTGAAAATTTTCCAGTTTTTGAAAAAGATGGGAAAAAAAATGTTACTCGGTAGACAAAGAATAGTAACAAAGTGGTTATTTACCAAAGCTTTAACATATGAGTACTACAAGAGTGAGCAGTCATTAGATACATATAACCTAACCTTACAACAGTCACTGGGTACAGACATCTGAAAATATGATACTGAACTAGGCCAAGCATTACTTTCTGAAAAAGAAAAAAACTGCAAAGAAAGGTAGTTATGACCTATCTAGGTAGTAAATAAAATTACCCCTGAATCTCACTTGGTTGATAACTACATATTTTTAAACTTATACATATACATATACCTAGCAATAACTATATACAATATATACAATCTGTTTTCACCTCTTAATGAGTTATTAAGTTAAGTACCATAACCAATCAAACTACCAGTTTTGTATTTCTGGATATTTATCTATTATTACACAATCCTCTTAAATTAGCACGGTCACAGTTATTTTATTCTTGGAATAATAGAGCTAAGCCTACTTCAAAACATCTAGAATCATTTTCCAGTATTTCTGATAGTAAGAACGTTTCTCTTGACTTTTTGTAATTAACTTATTAGCTAAAATATATTTTGTAGCCAAATGTTATTCGTCCCAAGAAATTCTATATCTATTTAGCCAGTTTAGGGCTATGCATGATTTCATTATGGCACAGAGTGTTACAGTGATGTGTTTATTTTCAAATGTAAAGGATTTGGGGAATATATTTAAAATTGCCATTTCCCATGATAAGGTAGATTTTGTGTATCGCACTTTTTCTAATTTAACTCTTAAAGAACACCATAGTTTGACACATTTTTGTAGCTCCGGAAAATATGTATGATGTCAGCTACAATATTTGGACATATAGGACAAAAGGGCGAAAGATTGGGATTGATTTTACTCAAGAATAGGGTGGTGTGGTAGGCATTATTGTTCATCATCATTTGGGTGTATATACATTTTTTAAAGAGTGCTAATTTCAGGGTTAAGTCGATTGCGGCATATTTTTGTTCAAGAATTATGTTATTATTCTGTCCCTCCCAGTAACTGGAAAATAGAATTGAATCTTGAAATTTTATTTTTGTTAGTAATTTATAGGTATTTGATAACATTTTTGTCCTTAATAGGAGTAGGTTGATAATGTTTGGTATTGGTGCATTTCTTGACAGCCAGTACTGACATTTGTTGTAACTGTATTAACTAAATATAGCATTTGCTTGATCATAATATTATAGCTCTTATTAACTGCAAGTGTTTGCCTTAAGCATTCAAGCAAAAGAATTTTTAATTGGCAAAAATCCTAAATAGTACATTTTTGATTAGTGGGTAATTATCCAAATTTAGCATGGTGTTATTTAGTCTAATATTTGGATTGAGGTGGATCGATTGGGCCAGTGTTAACGTATCTTTTACTTTTAGGGAAATTATAAGCTTCTGGAAAAGTAAACTTTTCCTTGATATTATAGGGTGGATTTTAAATGCTGTAAATGTCTCAGTGTTTAGGGAAGGTATTGCTTTCGGGTTTGGTTTGGAAGAATGTATGTGTTGATGGTATAGTTTAATCCAAAGTGGATACCATATTTTGTTGGATGGATCAAAGTTTGTTATTTCTATAATACTACTAGCATTAATGATGTAATATGTCTGAAAGCCAGGTAAACCTAGTCCACCTTTCTCTTTGGGTAGTATTAATCTGAAATAGCTGATTCTAGTACTTTTAGGGTGCCATAAAAACTTACCTAGGGTTGTTTTTAATTTGGAGAAAAAAATATTTGGGATACATTGGCTGATGGCATTGAAGTGATATAGTAATTTAGGGAGAATACTTATTGTTATAATTGCAGCCTTAGATAGGGGGGATAGGTTTAAATTGTCCCATCTATTTGGGTCTACCTTGATGTTTGTCCAAGATTTGTAAAGATTGTTTTTAATTTCTTCAGAGTAGGGGTGTTCAAACATAATGCCCAGATATTTTAGTGAGTAGTTAACTTTAATTTTTGATTCTGTAAAAAATAATTCCTTGTGTCCTAAGGGATTTAGTGGGAATATGGTTGATTTATTTGGATTGATGACATAATTAGATATTGTGGAGAACTCTTCAATGTAATTTAGAATCTTTTTCAAATCTGTATAATTTATTTGGACCTTGGAGATGTGCAGGGAATGTTGGAATGTTCTTTGACTTATCTTTAAGAGAAGAGTTTTTATATAAATATTGAACAAGTATGGTGATAACGGGCACCCCTTTCTTGTGCCATTGACAATTTGGATGGGTTTTGATTTATTTTTATTTATATTGAGTGTCATGGTGGCTTTATTATACAAGGCCTTCACCATGTCTATAAACTCCACTGGAAGGGAGAAAAGCTTCAGAATCTTAAAGAGGAATTCTAAATTTACTCTGTCAAATGCTTTGAATGCATCAACTGACAGCGCGTATCTGGGGCATCTATCCTTTGCTATAAGGTTAATTATTGCATCAGTTGTTAGTGTATTGTCCCAAACTTGTCTGTTGTTCATAAAGCCCAATTGCTCAGCCGATATGATATGTGGTAGAACTTTTTAGATTCTGTGAGCTAAAATAGCTAATAGTATTTTATGTCTAAATTGATGAGGGAAATTGGTCTGTAGTAATTTGGATTAACAGCATCAGAACTGGGTTTTGGAATAAGAATAGTTTTGGAATTGTTTATGTACAAATCTGTAGTGCCAAACTTTATTATGTAGTCATAGGTTTTCAGCAAGACTGGTGATACCTGTTGCTTAAAAGATTTGTAAAATTCAGCTACATAACCGCCGAGTCCAATAGCTTTACCTGGTATCATCTTATTAATAGCAATTACAATTTCATCAGTAGTTAATGGTGCTTTGAGGTTATTTATCTGAGTATCATTTAGTTTTGGGAATTGTATCCCTTCCTTAAATTTATTGAAGAGTTTCTCATTTACCTGTTTTTGGGGACCATATCAATTTTGATAGATCTCTTCAAATACTTGTTTAATAACAGTATCTGTAAAAAGGATTTTACTTTTGTGGTTAATTTGCTTTATTCTAGAGGGAGGGGTTTTAATATTTATGATTCTTCCCAACACTTTTGAGTGGGTATGGGTCCACTCAGCGTATTTGTGTAAACGTTTATGTTCATTAAAAAGTATTGTTGTAATTGAATTTCATGTAATTGTTCTTGCAGGGTAGTCATTTGCTTTTCTAAGTCTGTAGAGTATTTAGTTTGCAATTCTAGCTCTATAGATTTTAGTTTTGATTCTATTTTTGAAACTTTTTTCTGTTTTGCTTTTTGCATAGAGATGCTTTCTGAATTAGCACTCCCCTGATTGTAGCTTTGGTAGCTTCCCATTGGATATCATGTGGAATTTCTGAGTTCTCCATATTTCTGTTTGTTTGGGTAAGGATAACTTTGATTTCCTGAAGAACTTCTGTGTTCTTTAATAAGTCTGGGTTTAAGGTCTAATTTCTTGAATTTTGGTTCCGCGAGTTAGACCTGTTTTCGTTTAGTGTAATGTTAATTTTTGCATGGTCTGATAACATTTTGGGGTCACAGGTATATGATACTTCATTTATTTAAAAGAAATCTGAAAGTAGGAAAATATCAATTTTGGACCATGATTTGTGGTATGTTGAAAAGTATGTGAATTTATTTATTGAAGCATCATTTCTATCATTTTCAAAGGTTCGAACAAATCAAAGTCTTCTATTAATTTGGTTATTAGTGTGGTCAGATATAATGGTTGTTTGTTTTCTTTGTTAGTTCTATCCAGTTCTGATCTGATTATCATGTTCCAGTCCCCACCCAATATATATACAGATGGTTTGGGAAATTCTCTAGAATATTGTAGATATAGAAAGGTAGTGTGGTACATACATGGGCCATAGACATTTAATACAAGGATGAGTTTGATGTATATAGGGAGTACACAGATTAAGTAACACCATCTGCCATTGGGATCAAAATCACTTGTTAGTATATCAATGTTAAAAGATTTTTTTATCTATTATAGCTACTCCTCTAGAAGCAGTGCAGTCCCCTGCTGCTATTATTTGTTTCACCCACTTCCTTTTTGTGTCTTTCTCCCATTGGTCTTGCCTCATGTCAGTTTCTTCGATAAAAGTTATCTCAGCTTTGGATGTAAATACCAAATGCATTATTAGATTCATTTTTTTGTTATTCTGTAGGCCTTTTACATTCCATTAGTCAATTAAGACCATCTAATAGATTATTCTGAGAGTTTAGTGGTATTAACATAGAAGAAAAAGGATTTGGTTGTAGAGGATAATTATAAAATTTATATGTTGCTTTGATGACATTTTTTATGGTCAAAGATAATAAAAGTAAGGTGACAACCCCCCTTTCAAATCCCCCCCCCCCATGCTTATCCACGAATGGCTACTATCTGAAAGAAAAACAGGTGCAACATTTACAACTTTAATACAAAAATTACCTATCATTCCAGATCCCATCAGAAAATCGAGAGTGCACATAACTGCCTGTCCTGTCCCTTTTGGAAAGGGTACGATTGCTAACTTACCAATCACCAACTACATTAACCCCATGCAAGTATTTAGGTCAGAGCACTGTTTCACTAATAGTCACTATTTACCTTCCCTGGCAAACAGAAAAGTATATATATATATGTGTATATATATATATATATATATATATATATATATATATATATATATATATATATATTTTTTTTTTTTTTAAGCAAAACATATAATCTCTATTTTATATGTATCTATATATACACATATACATACATACACACACATATATATATATATATATATATATATATATATATATATATATATATATATACATACACACATATGTATACATATATTTTTTTTCATCATAGAGACTTTTTAGCATTTAAATATTTATCATTTTTAGGATCAATCAGCAAACAACTTGCTCTTTAAGACAACATATTAATTATACATGGCATTACCGTCAACCACTTTAAAGTTTAACTAGTAGCTCTATACATTAAAAACATTCTTTAGTAGAACTAACCTTGTTTAGATTTGAAATTTAACATGCTTCATTACTAACCAATATAGTTTAGAACCTATTTGGTAGCCTTATTTCAGCAATGTTAACTTTCAACTTTTCATCACAACAAAGACATTCAATTATCTCTAGTTATTATATTACATAACCAGCCCCCAATTTCAAGCATACATCAGTTAAGGGCTAACTTAAAACAACATCTATACTAGCAACAGTACTATTAACAAAGCAATTTTTTTTACATAGATTTCCATAGGCTGTCAAGGTTTTCAGTGAACAAAACCTCATAATCAGTTATCAAGGGCTATCATAAACACATGGGTTAGATTACAGCTCCCATTTAACCTGTATTTCCATTACAGATTATATGCTTGTAAACAACACTATTTAACAGCAAAAAAGCATTAAGTACATGTGCTGCATTAGTAACTGTGATCTTGTTACCTTCTGGAAACCGTTTGGGAGAGTTTCTCTTGTTTCGAATCCACTGGACACAGCTCCATAGATTTTGAAAACGGAATCTCATTTACACTCTTCATATGCCAAAAATGGCTTTGCGGAAGTGTTTCGGCATTTAACAGATGCCATATGCAAGTAACTTGACCTCAATGACCTTATCTTTCCTGCGTTGCATCCAGAAATGCAACTGGGAGTTCAGAGGTCGATTGTACAGCAGTGTGGCTTATTCCTAGGCCTGGATTTGGAACAGCGAGATGGAAACTGGAGCAGTTTAGTGAAAGAGAAGAAATAAAAAGGTAAACTGAAGATTTCACCTTGTATTTGATTAGCAAAATGGCATTTGGTGTCCGCGGCAGCTGTTTTCTTAGGCTTTACATGTTTTTTGTCAACATATACATCATTTTAGGTTTGTTTATCTGGGAGTACCTTGAAAGCTTTCATGAAAGCTGTTTTTGCTTCAGCGATGTTTTCTGCCGTATAATTGGTGTTGTTGCACTGAAAACAGAGAGACGAGTATTTCATCTGGAATTTAATGTTTCTGTTTATTAGAAAGGAAGAGAAGGGGGATAGTGTTTGTCTTTGTTGTTTGATTTGGAGAGGTAAGTCCAGAGCAATAGTGATGTTATGCCCTTTCCGGATTATGGATTTCTTCTTTTTTGCAGACAGGATGATTGCTTGAGTGTGGGAGACATTTAGGATTTTTACATACACTTGTCTAGGAGCATCCAGGGATTGAGATTTTATTAAAGCTCAGTGAATTCTTTCTATTGTAATTGTTTGGGACACCTCCTTGTTATCAATGATGAGATCAAAGATTTCTTTTGCTATGCTGGGTAACTGTGAATGTTCAAACTTTTCTCGGATACCTCTAATAAGAACATTGTTGGATCTTGCTCTAGCTTCAAGATCAATCATTTTTGTTGCATTTCTTTAATAGAGTTCTCAGTAATAGAGGAATATTTTTGTATTACATATAGTTTCAGTTCATTACTCAAGAAGTTTGCCTCATTTTTATCCAGTCTTGTCAGGATTTGATCTTGATTGTCATGGAAGGTAGTCAGTTTTGAGGAGAATGCTTGTATTTCTGTCTGCAAGGGAAGCAAGGCTGCTTTTAATTCTTCCATCATGAAAGGTTGTTCAGATTTTGCTTTGAGTGGTTGCTTTGAAATTTCAACTTGTGTTTTGGTAGTTTTCTGTCTTTTCATAGATATTTCTTTTTCAGGAGACGTAATTAGTGACAATCTTGTTTTGGAAGTGTATGTTTCCATTTGATCCATTCTACCTGCTTTTTATTTAATTAGATGTTTCCTATTTTCTCTTCTTTTTAGGAACCTTTTGTATGCCAGCAGGCCCAAACACATGTATCAGGAGACACTGCACTGCCACTACTCTAGCTGAGGACTGATTTTATTTTCTTCTTGCTTCAATGCTGGAAAATAGGTATCCTGTGAATATAAGCACAGTTTAGTTTATGCAGGAGCTAAGTTTTGGTAGATTTTTATAGCAGTGGAAACATACGATTACATTAGATTTGTAACTGGTGTTTAGAGCAGGCTGAGATGTGTGCCGTCTTGCTGGTGGCCATCTTAGAATCCATGCTTCATTTTCTGAGGCGGTATTTTTAAATTGATTTTATGGTGTGCCTGCTTATCCTGAAGTCATGAAATGTCATGGTGGCGGTGACTGTTAGAGGTTTTCTAGTTCACTTAATTTTTTTTTTTTTTTAGTTACGGTTTTATTTTTCCTTTTTAGGCATTTTTTTGTCAATTTTTTTTTTTTTTTTAATTAATATTTTGTATGCATTCAGTGGACATAATATTTAGCTTGTGTGTGGGACTGTTTGGATTTGGGATTTGACACTGCTCAGTGGCTGAACATTGGAAGTGGCTTTGGGGGTTTGGGCGCATAAGAAGAACTGATTTTGGCAGTCCTGCAATGACTAGAAATCCAAGAAACATTTGTAGAATTAGTAAGGATTTGTGCATGGACACAATGGCAAAAGTACAAATGGGGTTAGACATATGGATGGGGTTCCCAGTGGAAGTGTATGTGTATGTCAGTATTCATCTCTGATCCCACTGTTGTTCATACCAGTGATGGACTACATTAGCAAACAGGTCAAAAGAGAAAGATCAACCAAGGTGCTCACTGTATGCAGATTGTGTAACATTATAAGCAGACTTTAAACAGGAAATTCTGTTTTATTTGTTGATTTTCCTTTGTTATGCCTCTTATGGACACATAATATCTGCTAGGTCAGAATGAGGACTGATGGACGGATGCCTCCACACACATTTGTTTTCCAGGCTCAGCACAGAGCTTTCTGTCTGATGCAGCAAGATCTAACGTGGCCTCTGCTAGTGGGTGGCATATCTAGCCACCTCTAGACATTGCCGGTGCCACATGCCTAGCACTCTTCCTGTCCCCAGGATGAAATTGTCCATATCAACTGCTCAAGCTTACTTTTCTCTACCCAGTCCCTCAAATGCCCATGCTGTTAACTGAACATAAGTTTCCTGGCCTGTAGTTTAGGCTTCATCTTGGGTGTTTGACTCTGAATGGATTTCTTCAAAAGGTAATTCTATATAGAGGGATAGATTTTATATATAGCTAGATCGACAGATGCATGTATATATATATATATATATATATATATATAGGTAGATATAGATAGATAGATATATATATATAAATATGATCAATTTTATCTACCTATATATATATATATATATATATATATATATATATATATATACATACACACACAAATGCACGTGCAAATATTTTGTTTATTTATTTTCAGGGTATTTTAAGCTTTTGTTCAGACTGAAGCAAACATTGCATGTAAAATTGTGATTAGTATTTTTCTTTAATTTGTATACATTTATGTATACAAATGATAGTGCAGCTGTTACAGATTCAAGTCAGGCTGGAATACGACTGATCCAATGTCAGCTGTGAGATAGATATTCTACCAGAAGTTGTATATGAGGAAAGAATCCAACTGGGTATTCATAGACTTGAGGAAAGAATTGTGACAAGGTCCCCAGAAATCTAGTTTGGACAGTCCTGTGATGACTCAGTCCCAAAACAATGACAAATTAGTGCAGGCTATGTACATAGACTGAATAATGGAAGTGCAAATGGGGATCTTACTCATGGAGGGGTTCCCAGTGGGTGTAAGCGTGCATCAGGATTAATCTCTGAGTCCATTCCTGTTCAAAGTGGTGACAGACTGCATCAACAAACAGGTTAAGGGAAATGATCAACAGAATTGTTGTTTGCAGATGATGTGGTACTACAAGCAGACTGTGAGCAGAGGCTTCAGCAAATGATAGGGGGCAGGAATGCAAAACTGAAGACAATGGGGGGGCACACATGAGCATGTGTTAATGAGAGAGGGCTAATCTGATCTTACTCCTTGCCTTTGATGATTTATCCCACTTGGAAGACAGGAAAAGAAAGCAGTTGTTAAAAAAAATAAAACCTGAGTGTTTATGAAGGTGAAGAAAGCCTGATGGGAAATCTCTGACAGCAGAGTAAGTCAAAATAGCTTAAAGAGTGAGAATTGATTTCCTGTAGCAGCAGCCTACAGAGACAGTGGGTATGTGTACAATGGCAGATGACATAAAAAGGAATCTCTGCACTGACTAAAATGATCCAAATGTCACCCATGGACATTGTTCAAATTAAAAGCACAACAATAAACCATTATGTGTAACTGGAACACTTGCATAATGTCCTAATGGCCAAATAAAAGGAAATAACCAAAGGTAAGGAAACTTTGTTGAAAAGGGTGTAACCAGGCATACACTTTTGTAATCTACAGAGTACATTTTTTTGCATCACTCAGAAACATTCCAACTTTCTTTAGACAATATAATTTCTACAACTGTCTAAATTAATGCCTATAGCAAGTAGATAACTTGATTACAGAGAGGATTGCAACTCTAAAAACTATATTGTTTGAAATGCCATGTTGGTTAGGAGTAGCAAAAAGGGTTCTTAAGTACAAAATGGAATTTTCTGGTTACACCCCCAATGAGCACCACATCACTACAGTCAACAACATATGACTTTGACAGCAGCCCGAATGATTTGGAAAATCATGTGAAACAGAATAATATCGGAATCCTAGGTCTCCGAGAAAAAGTGGAAGGAAATGACTCCAGAAGTTACATAGTAATGGAGATGTAGAAATTATTGGGCAGTCCTGAGGCTCTTAATATAGAACACACTCATTGGATTACACCAGGGTAGAGAAATGACAATTTCACCAGACAAATTCAAATTCAAATGCATGAACTATGTTAGTGAAGAGCAGATCCTGCAAAAGCAAGGCAATTGGGTTTAGGTTTGAAAATTGCTGAAGTGAAGGTACACCTGGTCCCCCAGTTACATCATGGCTTTCTTCCTTAAGAAGAAGGTATTGGCTCCATATCTTAGGTTGTTCAGAGAGAAAAGATTTAGGTACAGCTATGATTCCATCCACACTGTTTATTACAAAAGGTAATCAAAACTACTCCTTTTGTACAGTGAAGGATTCAAGGAAGTGAAGAATTTTTATCAAGTAAAGGGGATCTGAATTGTTCAATATATGTGGAAGCGGCTAAAGAACCACATAGCCCACCCAAGTAAAATGAAGAAAAGAGAGCAGCCCAATACCCCTTCCGCTACAAAGCCAGGCTAAGATACGAGTACAGTACCCAGGAAAAACCCAAAGAGGAAGATGTACTCCAGCCTTTATAAAAAAGAACTACAAGTGGAATAATCAGTAGTTCTCTTTGACTAATGAAACAAAGATTAGGTTCTCTAATATGTTGGGCAATGAGGAACAGGAGATCGACATGGAGAAGGCTAAAATGGATGAACTGAAAACATTGTGGGCTGACAAATGCTGATTCACAACTATGGTCCAAAATAGAGATCAGCAGTAAAGCTGCAGGATGAGCCGGCATAGCACCATATTAGGTTTTCTCACCCATAGGCCCTAGGACATCACAATAAAAAGTCATTAGATTAGCTGATCCGAGGGATTCAAAGCTTCAGTAAGTATGGGTGGTGTTATAATACCGAGTCCAACAGCCTAAATGGGCTGGTTTGTATATTCTTGTGCGTCCTTAAACTTTTCTATCCTAACAAGTTTAGTGTGGGATACAGGAAAACAACACCAAGGATTGTGATCATTCTGTAAAGTTAAAGGAATGATGTTGTCTTTTTATATTGTAGTTATTAATGGTTTGGTAGGCAGTTAAAAGTTGCTGTTATGAAAGTTATATAACAGACTGCAGGTAACATGGGGATGTTAACAATTGCTTTATTGTATGCCACCACTCGGCCTTGTGGATGGGTCCAGAATAAAATATAAAACCAGTATAGTAGCAATGGTAACTGAAGATTCTAATACTGATCATGGGGAACTAACAAAACCTCTTCCAAGCATTCAAGCACATGGCTTTATTTAGGAGAAAAATACACATAAAGGGAAGATGTGTCTAACTGGTGTAGGGGATATTAATTGGCTAACAATAAATGTAAGGAATGCTGCCACTCCATGTAAATGCAAAGGGGTGTTTTGGTGGTTGAACCTGGCAAACATCATTTTACAGACCTACATGAACTATTCAGAATCAAACTTCTACAAGTGGAGATTTAAAACATTGCTATTAATGACCCCCAATTGTTCATAGACAAAGAAAGGTTTATAAAGTCATACTGGTATAAGATGAGAGAAAAATCTTTAACATAGAAAATGGGTTGTGAGTAGCTATCATTAAACTAAAAAGTGAAACTAAAAGGTTGCCAAGGGTTAAAAGGAGGGATGCAGAACAGAAGCCAAGAGTGGGTGGAACAGGAACAAGAGGTTCAAAGCAATAAAAAAAATACAAAAGAGGTGGATGCTCTGATAAATTTCTACATAAGATTTCAGTAGAGAAAACAAAAAGGATACAACACCTGAAATATGCAAACATTCATGAGAGATGGAATGGTTACAAGACATTTTACCTAAAGAGAGGAATCCCATCCCATAAAATCATATTTTGGTTAATACAGGAAAGAAATAGCAAAATGTGTATCTAGTCACTTATAGACAATGATAAGAAGGTTTGTAAAGACGAGAAGAACATTAACAGAATTCTTACACTAGAGTACTCTCTTCCACAAGTACATTTGCAGGTTTATAATCACAAGGAAGTTTTACAACTACTATCCAGATTAGGTCTGGAAAAACTGCTAGAGAGGGATCAACACAGATTAGAGGGGGAAGTTATTGCCATGATAAGATAGTCTGAAGGCAGGAAAGGCACCTGGTCTTAATGGCCCAATGCTGTATTTTTCTATAAGTATAAACAGGAATAATGTGTCCCCTTACTACAGTTGTTTACAGAAAGTGAATGATGTGCTAGAGAATTTCCCAGCAATTCCCAAGTGGCTAAAGTATTGATGTCCCCCAAAACAAACAAGAATAGGACCATCCCTGCCAAGTATCACCCCATGTCTTTACCCCACTTGAAGGGAAAGATTTAAGGAAAGATTTTAGCCAGTCTATTGACCCATATACTTTGGGGGTTCTAAGTGAGAGAAAGGGTAGCCCAGATCTGGTTATATTCTAGATCACCTGCAAAGATAGTGTGAGAATTATATTCTAGTCATCATCATCATCATAATCATCATCATCAGCCCCCCTTTTTCCCATTTTTCTACATGGGGTCAGGGTATTGTGTTAACTGTCGCCAACTCTTGATTCAATGCCACACTCCTGCCTTCTTCAACACTCATGACTGACTGTCGCAGATCTACTTTCACACACTCCATCCACCTCTTTGCTGGACATCCTCACTTCCTCTTACCTTCTTCCTGTCTGTCCCAAATCTTCCTCACCAGATTGTCTTCGGCTTTTCTACATGTGCCCAAATCACCATAATCTGTTCTCTTTGATCTTTTCTGCAATTGGAGCTACTTTGGCTTCTGCTCTTATGTCCTCATTTCTTCATCTCTCTCACACTGTGCATCCTATCACCTTTCTCAGGCACTTCATTTCCATCACCTCTAGCTTCTTCAACTGTTCTGCCTTTACCGCCAAGCTTTCTGGACCATACAGTAGTACTGGTCGCACCAATGTCTTGTACACCTTACTTTTCAGTTTCTTTGGTATTCTTCTGTCATAGACTACACCTGACACTCTATGCCAGTTGGCTGCAGCCCCTCTGATTCTAGCTTTGATCTCTTCATTCAGACTACCCTTCTCCTCAACTACTCCTAGATACTTGAAGCTGTTTACCTGTTCCACTATCTTCCCTTCTATCTCTATTCTCAGCTTCCTCTGATTTCCCCAATTTGCTGCCATTACCACCGCCTTATCTGAGTTTAGTTTCATCCCATGTGCCTTCAGATTTGCATTCCATTCTCTTATCCTTTGCTCAAGTTCTAGCTCTGAGTCTGCCTGTACTGCTAGATCATCTGCATACAGCAGCTTTGTTGATACGTCCCCTCCAGCCTGTTTGCTAATGTAGTCCATCACCAGTATGAACAGCAGTGGGCTCAGAGCTGAAGTCTGGTGTACACCCACACCCACTGGGAACCCCTCTTTGAGGCCGAACACTGTTCGTACTTGAGTCATTGGGTCCTTGTACATAGCCTGCACTAATACTACCAATGTTTCTGGGACATAAAACCAACACAGTACTGCCCAGATCAGCTTTCTTGGGACCTTGTCATATGCTTTCTCCAAGTCTAGGAATGCCCAGTTGGAGTCTCTCCTCATCTCTAGCTTCTTCTCAAGTATCTATCTTAATGCAAACATCAGGTCAATTGTGCTGCATCCTGAGCTGAATCCAAACTGCTCATCTCCCATCTTACATTCTACTGCTCTGTCTATCCGTTTATCAATCACCCTCTCCAAAACTTTCATCCAATGTGATAGGAGTTTGATGCCTCTGTACTGCCCACAGTTGTGGATGTCCCCTTTGTTCTTGTACACTGGCAGGAGTATGCTTATTCTCCAGTCATCTGGGATATGTCTTTCTCTCCACACTGCTATTAGTACCCTCAGGAGCCATTTCTCCAGTCATCTGGGATATGTCTTTCTCTCCACACTGCTATTAGTACCCTCAGGAGCCATTTCTCCCCTATCTCACCCAGCATCTTTATCATATCTGCTGTGACCTCATCTGAGCCTGCTGCTTTCTCTGACTTCATCTTTCTTAATTCTTCTAGGGTGGGCTTCTCTTCTTCTCTTATCGTAGGCTGTTTCTGGGGCAGTACAGCTTCTGTGGGGTTTTCTTCATTCAGAAGCTGCTAGAAATACTCCTTCAATCTGCCTTTGAAGTCCTCTGGGCTGGTGAGCAGGTTGTTGCTGGCATCCGTTATGAAGGGTGTCTGACTATCTTTTTTATCTTTCTGTTTTTGCCTTGCAACTTGATATAGTTTATTTGTGCCCTTACTGAGTCACTTTCTAGAAGTTTGTAGAGTGCCTCCAATGCCCTATTATTTGGTATTGCAACTTCTTTATTTGCTTCTTTGTTAGCCAACCAGTAGTCCTTCCTAAACTGGTCAGTCTTTTCTATCTCTCACTTCTTCCTGCACTCCTTTTTTTCTTTTGAAGACTTCCTTGACTTCTGCATTCCACCACCAGCTTTCCTTTATGTATCCTATTTCCATACCTGGCTCAGCCACATATCTTTTCTGTAGTCCTTACACATGCTGTTTTTAGGCACTGCCAATCTTCTTCAACTCCACCTATTTCCTGCTCTTCTTGGGGTGCTAGAGTCCTGAGTAATTCCTTGAACTGTTGTACTTTCTCTCCAGTCAACTTCCAGGTCTTCAGCCTGGTCTCTGTTGACCTTAGAGCCTTCTCTATTTTAGTAGACCTTAAGAAAGCCTTTGATTCTGCCAACTGAGAGATTATATGGGACATTCCCACCATTATGAATTTCCTGCTGCCCTTCATAAGAAATGAAAATTTTTCTGCATGAATCTGACAACAAAAATAGCCACCAAAGGCACAGTATTGGACTCAGTCAAAATAATAATAAGACTAACGCACAGGTGTCCATTATCCCCTATACTTTTCATGTGAGTGAAAGAAGTACATTAAGCATTTAGCAATGCAGTTAGGAAAATTCCTGATAGTTATACCCACATGACATCCTATTGCATCCACATGGTTCACAGTTGACTGCATGATTTGGGTGACACAATAAATAGTAAGAAAAGAGAGATTTTCCCCTCACAAAAGTAACTTGGTGGGGGGGTGTTGCCAAGATGGTGACCTGGTAGCAGCACTTTCTCACAGGTCTCTTTCCTCAATAATATTTCAGACAGGAATTTTGAGAAAAAAACAACAATAAGAAGATATTTTTGCTATTAACCACTTTCTAATACTCAGAGACATCATCAGAACAATTTTTACCAACTTTCATTGGAAAATTCCTGTCAAATTAATTAGTAGAAAATCAACAGCAGCATCAGCTACTCAGAATGAGCCATCTCAGGAATCCACCTCAGGACCCAACATTCAAAAAGGATTTACATTCACTTATTTCAAATATTCAGGAGTTGACAACTAAAATAGATAAGATGGATAATAAATTGGACTCTTTTAAAGAAAAATATACTCAACAACTTGAACAACTTCAGGAAATGTTCACACAATAGAAAGGTCATATTTCTGTCATAGAACAGTCCTTAAATGACATTGATTCCAGACTTCCGCAAGAAGAACAACAAACTTAATTTTTACTGCAACAAAATACACATCTTCTGGAGAAAATAGATGACATGGAAAACAGAATGAGAAGAAATAATATCTGAATATATGGTCTGCTAGAAAAAGCAGAAGGGGATAATATAATAAACTTTCTTACTACCTGGATCCCAAATGTATTAACATTACCGGAAGCCCTTTCTTTTGGAATAGAATGTGCACACAGGTCATTGTCAACTTCAAGAAATGCATCTTTAATCAAAAACAAACCAACATCAATAATTGTTAAATTTTTCTCCATGCAAGAAAAGGAATCCATCCTCAAAAATGCTTGGACTAACTCACCCATTAAATATAATGATGCGTTAATTAGATTTGACAATGATTACTCTACAAAAGTGGTTTTCAAAAGAAAAGAATTCATGCCAATAATAAAAATCTTGAAAAAGAAACAACTGAAGACCCATCTTTTGTCTCCAGCAAGACTTCGTATATTCCTTCCAGTGGGAATAAAAATATTTGAAACAGTGGAATCAGCAATAAAATATCTCACTATAAAAAACATTTTAACACAGGAAGAATCTATGGATTGGGCAAATAGTACACCAAAAAGAAATGCAGAAGTAAACAACTGGAAGACTGTTGAACAGAAGAAAAAGAAAACTAAAGGACAAATAACATATGTTACATGTACCACAAAACTTTAAACAATGTCACAAAAACTAACAAGAAATCTTCCAGTCATTAATCACAGTAATATATCAGGTACATTTTCTATTTATTTTATCTCACTTAAAATTTAGAATAAATATAAACTGGGTAAATTAACATTATCATTTAGGTCTATCCATATTTGAAACTTGATAACAATGTTTTTCTTTCTCTACGTCTCTGATTTAGTCATCAACAAATAAAATGTATATAGCAATATGTTCAAGATATATGCAACTGAATATCTGGTTCAAGCAGATATAACCATCTCACCATACATTTAACTATACTAGCAATTTGTTGCAAAATCTTTGAATGCACCATTCATATAATATGTCTAATCTAAGTTTTCCGATCAGGGCAGGGAGGGGAATGGGACAAATGTATTCTTTGAAAAATTATATATTTTTGTTAAATGAGTTGCATAGTTAAAGTACTTAATCCATTAACGCTGTCATAATGATTTGCTTTACTGAGACAGAAAGACAGCTTGGGTGTGCGCACATGTCTGGTTGTATGGATTATGATGTTGTAGCATCCTGTTACACCCCATGGACTCTTATTATGTTTTTAATGTATATATACAAAGCTTCCTTACTGGAAGGGGGGATAATGTTGTGTTTATTTAAGATCCTTGAACTGTGTTGTAGCTATGCAGTAGAAAAATATTTTCACGAGCGATACTTTGAAAGATAAGAAAAATCTTCACTACTTTTCCTGCTCCATTCACGAGACAGCAGTCTCAAATACGCATACAAGTAATATATAAAGGCTGTAATTTTCATTGTAACCACTTTGTGATTGTGTATGACGCCCTTTAAATAATATGTAATTGCAATATCATTAGGCAAGGAACCAAATCTCAAAACAAGCACATCTTAAAACTCGCCGACTAGAACAAGAAAAATAATGTGTATATAGAAGATGATTGAGTTGTGCTGGATGGTTATAGTTAGTTAAGAGTTTAAACACTTACATGCTATTACAGTAAATTATTCTACACTACTAGAATGTTATATTGAATCTTTTATATGAAGTAAAGCATTTGTTGCTGTTTGTTTTACTAGCAGGTGTCATGTAGTGTGTCTCACATATAACATAGGAATGTCTTGCATATAACATAGATGAATATATGCAAAAATAAATATTACCACGAGCAATGCCTTGAAAATCAAGAAAAATCGTCACTACTTTTCCCGCCCCGTCCACGAGACAGTAGCCTTAAATACACACGCAAGCAACACCCTAATGTCTTATGTTTCATTGCGAGCACTTCATGCTTGCGTATAACGTCCGTAGAATAAAACGTAATTACAGCATTCCTGGACAAGGAAGTAAATCCCAAAACGAGCATTACTTAAAGTGCTAGTACACCTGAATTATGAAGCTACATGTTGACCTTTTTGTGTTACTGATTATTACTAAACATTTAACACACTTAAACTAAATAAAATAAAACATGATTAAATTTAGTAAACAGACACTAAACAAATTTTCTAATAGGTTCTCTATATACTAACAGAAATAGCAACCTATGCATAGTTATTGGTAGAAAAAAGTTAGATATTGTTAGATATACAGAAAGGCAATACTCTATACATAGTTATATACATTAATATTAAGAATTTCTAATACTAGAATATTACATATATACAATAAGAATTATAAATATCTATGTGGGTTCATAGATTGCTACTAGAATGTTGACTCGGGCTTGTATAAATCTAGTCATGGCAGTTCTCTGGCTGTTTCTTTCCATATTGTTTGCTTACCTAGACACTTGTTTGCCGAGGTGACTGTTATGATCCCCGGGGTGATTTTCCTCTCTCCCATCCAGTCATCAGGGTTCTTTTGCAGAGTCTGGCCAGACTGTGGGTCGGGAACCTATCTCTCCACTATGTTTTACTTCAGTATTTTGAATCTTAAGATCTGTAAAGATCATTATATATAAGTTTATGTATATATATTTATATATATTTACATATATTGTCATATAAGCCAACACAATTTTTGTAAAGAGTTCTGGAATATGACTTGGAAAACTACTTTCTCAAAAGTTAAAGAATAAATAAATCTAATTATTTCATAAAGATTGAGAAAGAAAGTGGGAAATATTCACATAACTATAGAATAAATAATAATCTTATAGCACAGATATTACATGATTGAGTCTCTAGAGGTGGAAAATTACCCTAAACAAATTGCGAGTATAATGAAACTGCAATCTAAAAAGAACATAAGTAATATGAGAATTTAACCAAAATAACTAATTAACAAGGTATCGGAGTCTTTGCAGTGTGAATTAAAGCAAATGTGTCAAGTTGGATTGATATGTGAATTGTACTAAGATGAAACAAATTTTGTTAAATGTAATTGGAAAATTGTTTTTTTAACCCTGATTATAAGAAACTCGGCAAGTAAGATTTAAGAAGTATAAGCAGGTTATTGATGTATAAATATTATTGCTTTCACACAAATTTGCATATAATTGTCTATTAGCTGATCATATCAACTTGTTAATATAGGTTCATAGGTTCATAGGTTAGTACTAGGCTAACTGCCCTTGCGAGCCATTGTAAGTCTTGCCAATTATCCCTTGTGAGACTCAAACCCTGCACCTTCTGTTGGTAAGGCAAACACCTTACCCATTAGGCCATCCTCCCTATATGTAAATAGTGACATACTAAGTTATGAGGTTAAGAGAGATTAGTTGAAACACTAGTCACAGATTTAGAAGGTTTGTGTGGGTACTTGTATTATTCATGCAAAGAGGTATATTACCTCATAGAGACAGGAAAAGGTGTAATCAATTAGAATTAGTTAAATTAGAAGTTTCATTGTTTTCTTATACTGTTTTGGTGTCTACAGAAGATAAGCAGATCTTCCATGTAAACAATAGTGTAAATTATACATGTAATGCAAACCAAGTGTTAAATCTATGTATATTAACTGTCATACAAATAAAACATAAACCAACACATGAAATATCTATCTATAAATGTTAATGGATTAAATGATAATATCAAAAGGAGGAGTCTATATAAATACATAAATCTACACAATCCACAAATAGTATTTCTTCAGGAGACACATCTATTAGATAAAGATATAAACAATCTCAATATTAATAACTACACAGTATTAGTAAGTTCTCAATACAAACAAAAGAAGAGAGGAGTAGCCATATTAATGCATAATACAATTATTTCTCCTAGAATATTTAACACTTATTAAGACACATCTGGTATGTTTTGCTTAGTAAAGATAGAGTTAAATAGGAAAATATACACATTAGTTAACCTATATTGTATACCAGGACTTGGCGTAGGAACAGTAAAACATCATATTGAATAAATATTACATTTAACTAATGGTAGTCTAATAATGGCAGGAGACTACAACTGTATAATAGATGACAAATATACAGAATCAAAATGTAAAAGAAGAAAGTTACCTATATCAAACACACTTTCGAAGTTTACAGACGCAATCTCCATAAAAGATATAAATGAATTTGCTGATCCAGACTCATTAATTTATACTTTTTACTCACATAGATATAAGACTAGTTCCAGAATTGACAGGATATACATATCCAATGATTTAGTAACAAAAATAAGTAATGTCAAAATAATAAACTGTCCATTATCAGATCATAATGCTCTGGTTTTTGAAATGGAGCTTATGCATATAAATAATAATCCCATAACAAGAATACCTTCATATGTTACAAAATAAACAGACTTTAAAGAATTTTTTGAAGGTGAAATAAAAACTTTCTTTGAACTAAATACCACAGAGTAAAAGTATATATATATATATATATATATATATATATATATATATATATATATATATATATATATGGAAATGTACTATACTGGTATATTAATAAAAGTAAAATATGGAATAAAGACATGCTAGAATTACAAAAGAAAGCCGATAAATTAAAACTAGGAATTCAAGAAGGAAATAAAGATTTAATTCAAGAATTACTACAAATTAACAACAAATAGGTGGAAATTTTACATCACAAGACAATGATTAACCTAGAAAAGATAAAATTAAATTCTTATTCAACAAATCCAGCACATCAGAGACAACTAGCTAATAGAACAAAAAAAAAATCTAAGCAAATAAAAGAATTATATATCCCTAATACAAAGAAAAAAAGTCATGGACCTAAATAGTATATTAGAAGCTTTTAGATTACAATACAACTATGATAACCTTTCAAGCATCCATGAAAAACCTGACAAAGATATAAAAAATTATCTTAAAAACAAAATTCTTACTAGATTAACACAGGAACAAATTGACACTATAAGCAAACCAATTACTATGACAAAACTAAAATCACAGATCAAAAAGCTTAAATTAAATAAAGCACCTGGCCCTGATAATTTAATATCAGAAATGTATAAAGTAATACCTAATCAAGCTATATCTTTACTCTTAAAAGTATATTCCATAGTTAATCAAAATATAATTATACCACCTTCATGGAAATATTCATTGATATCACCAATAATTAAATCAGACAAAGATGAGAAACAATGTTCGTCATATAGACCAATATCCCTATTAAACATCGATTATAAAATGTTCATGGCAATATATGCTGACAGAATTAAACACTTTCTTCCCATGCTAATACATGATGACCAGCCAGGATTTATCAAAGGAAGAAATATATATGATAATCTTAAAAGAATTCTGTCATTGATAGATTATAGTAAACATGCAAACTTGGATTTAAATATAATATCCTTAGATATTAATAAAGCATTTGATTCTGTTAACTAGAATTTCCTTACACTAGTCCTAAAAGAATATAATTTTCCTACATCTTTTATCGCCCTTATTCAGTCACTATATAAAGACTCCATAGCATATGTTAAATTAGGTTCATATAGATCTGGTCCCATACTAATCAAAAAAGGAACTAAACAAGGCTGTCCCCTATCACCACTATTATTTGCATTACTTATAGAACCATTTGCAAATCAGATAGGGTCAAATAGTAATATTAAAGGCATCTGCATCAACAAAACTTTATCTCTTAAATTAGTTATTTGCAGACAATATACTTCTTACCCTATCAGACACTAATGCATCTTTACAAGCTTTGTTTAAAGAAATAAATAATTTTCAAACTATTTCAGGTTTACAGTTCAATGAAAACAAAACAAAAATGATGTCATGTAATACTAAAAAGAAACATATAAACAAAAAATATTCCAAATACATAGCAGAGGATAATAAAATAGTATATTTGGACATAGAGCTACTTGAAGACTTAACTGACTCACTTATATATAATTATAATAAAACACTAGATAAAATAAAGCAAGCGATATCTACCTGGAACAAATATATGTTTACAATGGGAGACAGATTATACCTCATTAAATCAATTATTTTTCCTAAAGTATTATATCTAATACAAAGTTTTTTCACTGCCACCTCCCAAGTATATCACTCAGAGATATAATATTAAAATTTTTATGGTTCCCAAACAAACCCCGAATTGCTTTAAATAAACATTTACCAAACTGGGACGATGAAGGAATTAATTTACCTGATATTGAGATATATATTATGTCCTCTGTTGTTAAAAATATAACCTTATGGTTAAATGCTCACTACAAACCTATATGGAAACAATTACATGAACAGGTCTATACTGAACTTAGTCATAACAACATATCAGATCATTTAACTATAATACCATTTCCTTTAGTTTGGATTTTAAAAGATCATCTAGAAGATAAACATAAAAATAATAAACTGCCATCCAAATATATGAACATCACACTAACAGCATTTAAATAGTTCATAAACAAAGTCCCAAATATTAATTCATGGTTCTTTCTGATCTTTCCTATAGCCTTTGCACCCACTATCCTTGACACATACCAAATTCAGAAAATGAATATGCTCAAGATAGGTTCAATAAGCTACTGGCATCACCTGGTAGAACAAGAGAAAATATTAACTAAGGATCAGATAACCAGAAAATATAATATAAATAATGACTCATGGCTACTTTTGCAAAATCTAAGACAATATATTATAAACAGAATTGGACAAATGCAAGATACAGTTAGACATACTGTCCCAAAATGTATTGATTACATTATTATAATTAATAATCAACCTTATCAAGGTGCTGGATATCTATCTAACATTTACAAAATAATTAAAACAACAAAAATATACCAAATAGACACCTACTGGAATTATTATACACAGATATATAATCACCCTCCTAACGAAAAGGAAAAAAAGATTATCTTAAAATCTTCCAAGAAGTCATCATTATCAATAAACTTGCAGTTATTCACTTGGAGATATTTGAATAGACGTTTTTATATACCACATAAATTAACTAAGATGCATGCAAGTGAAGATCTTTGTTGGAGATGTCAGACTAAAATAAGAGCAGACTGGCAACACATTTTTTATGAATGTAAGTGTCTTACTTTGTATTGGAATAATATTAATTATTTTTTTCAGACTGTTTTTAATGATAATTATCAATTATCAAAATCTTATGGACTTTAATGGCAGCAACTCGCAAAATCATCACCATTCACTGGAAAAGTGAGACTCCTCCTACATTTAATGAATTTAAAAATTTAGTTAGAACAGTTGGACAAATGGAAATATCTACTCTGAAGAACAGAACTACCAGACTTACAACTTTATACAACTCTTGGATGAAAATACTAGAAATAATTGAGGAAAATGGATAAAGATATATAAACTTATATATCATTCTTCAGGTTACATCTTAAACTTATTTATGGCTTTCTTCTTAACAGGCACCAATGTATATAGTCATATAATGTTTTTTAAGTTTATAGGTTTTACAATTGTATATATATCATTTTTGTTTTTGATTTCATGTAATGTTTGACAAATTATCAATAAAAAAAAAAAGGAAAAAAAAAAGAAAGAAAAAAAGTAACTTGGCAGGACATGGGCTCATTAACAATACAGCAAGGCTGGAAAGTAGTGACAGAAGTCAATTATTTTGGTATTTGCTTGACATTAAGTGTGAGTATGATGGTAGATAGAAATTGCAAGCTATTATATACATATACTTCATCAATAAGATTTCATGCTGGAAGACAACCCCTTCCCTTTTTTTAACCAAAGTAAAGATGGGAAAGATGTACATACTCCCATGTATATTATATATCGTGAGAAACCTACCTTACATATTATATATATATATATATATATATATATATATATATATATATATATATACATATATTTATATATTTACAGCTATATACATATATATATATATATATATATATATATATATATATATATATATATATATATATACATGCGTGAGTGTGTGTGTGTGTGTGTGTGTGTGTGTGTCTGAGACTTCAGCTCTAGAAAGTTCCAGAAGTTGTTAGCTACTTTTTTATGGCATAAATCCCATCTCAGGGAAGTTATTCCTGCACTCAAAAATTGTGAGAGTAGGCCATATTTTAAGTGTTACAGCATAGTTATAGCTAAGAGTTAATATTGATCACCCCAGGTGTATCTCCAGACCCATTTGGCTCCACCTAAAGCTCATCTTAATGAAGAAACAAATAAGAGGACAAAACCCTATTAACAATCAAAGTTTTGGACCCAGAGTGGGGGTGGGGAGTGGGAAAGATACTAGCATAGAGTGGCAGGGATTAACACATTTCTACAGCTAGTAAGATTTGGGCTTCACCACAATTTAAGATAGATGGGAAACGGATTTACTGGGAGAATTAGATAAGATACAAATAATCATATTCTACAATATTTATGGCATTCCAGGATACAAAAGCTTTTAGACTATAATGCGATTCAAGAGAATACATGACCCTTAAAATACATTAGTGGCAGTATTTGCAATTACAAGCTATACTGAACAGGCTACAAGCAAAGAAGGATATTCCTGGGTGGATGGCATCCCCAGAATGAGATATCTATAGGCTAGATGACATACACTAACAGAACCATCTAAAGATAGGAGAGTTCTATAAAGAACAGAGTTGATGCAGTAGACAACATTAAAAATATTTGGGAAAAGCATTTAGTAATACAAGACATTTCCTAGACTAAGGCTGTGCCACAAAAAATATGTTTTCTACTAGTATGCCAAGTATCTTGCACTTCACAGCACTCAGAATCATTGATAGATGGCAAAATTCCCCCTTGAGGCTATACAAAAGGAGGTGGGTATGTTCAGATGCCTGCTGGCAACATGGATCACCAAAAGTAGACTGCATTCATATGAACTGGACATGCTCTGACAGACTAATAAAATATACAGTGTTACATGAGGCAATGGAGTATGCAGTAAAATACTCCATCCCAAAACTAAACAACATTGGATTTTGGTTGCTGTGGCTGGATGTGGGCAGAGAAAGTCTATCCCACATCATGGATGCATGGCTCGCATGGCTCTGAGCAGTCAGATGATCATTTACGTTGTTTTTTTTTTCTTTAACTGGAAAGAATTAAAGCAACAGTGGACAGACCTCTTTCTATATCATACACACAAATTTACAACCTGGCAGTTTAAGAAGATGAATGACACTCCCTGTGGTGTATGTTCATGCTTCCTATTCATACCCAATCCATATACTGATTAAGATCATTCTAAGAAGAGAAAGGTTTCTATCATACTAAAGGCCATGTAAGGGGACACCAGGATAATGAAAGCTATGATATCACTTTGACAAGATTGACAGTACCTTTGCTAGACCAGATCTTGCATTTATGTAACAAATTTGGACCAAACTGCTGGTTACTAATCAGATGTGTTGCAAATTAAAAAATAACATTTTTTATTAGTTTAATTTTTCCTTAAACACATATCTTACCATTTAACTGTACACATAGGATGATTGTTATAAAAATTCTAAAGTTGATAGCAAGATGGTTGTGTGTTAAAATACCCGAAGATGATGCAATGTTTATCTCACTGCAAGTACAAATCAACTTTAAATGAAAATATTACATAGCAACTGAAGACACATGAGATGAAACTGAATGCAGATAAGACAGGGTTCACCACCACAAATGGATGAAATAAGAAGCTTAAAACTGAGATATAAAGGAAACCAGTTGATAAGATTAGCAGCTTCTTGTATCTGGGGTGTGATTTAGAAGAAGGGAGGTCTGAATTATGAGGTCAAAGCTAGAATCAGAGGTGCCACAGTCAACTGCCACAAAGTGTCCGTGTTTGACAGAAGAACGTTAAAGAAGTTGAAATGTTAGGTGTACAAAAAGTGATGTGACCATTCCTACTGTATGGCACAGAAACTGAGCAGTGAAGACAGAGAAGCTGAGGAAGCTAGAGGTGAGGGAGATGAAGTGCCTGAGATGGGTAGTAGGATGCACACTGTGGGACAAATTAAGAAATGAGGAGATAAACGCAGAAGTCAAATTACCCCAAATTAGAGAGAAGGTCAAGGAGAATAGAGTACAGTGGTTTGTTTACATGTGCAGAAAAGCAAAGGATGATTCAGTTAGGCAGATTTGAGAGACGGAAAGAAAGGAAAAAGCGGCAGGGATGTTCGGCCAAGGCATGAATGGGTTGTATGAGAGAAGACCTGAGGCAGGCAGGCATGACTATCAAAGAGGGTAGGAGAGTGATTCTGAACAGAGAGAAGTGACACCAGTTGACATGATACCCTGAAGTTATGTAAATAAGGAAAAAATGGGTAATGAATAATAATGATGAGATTAGTATATCTAGCGGTAGCTGAATATGTAAAAAAAGATATTTTTAGTGCACATTTTTGTTAGGCTGTGATGGTTGATTATTGCTGTGCTTTGGGTTTTGTTCTGGTTTGTAAAGGAACATATATTTTTTATAGTTGTGTTTAGGTGAGTTTCTAATATGGTATTGTGATATACATGTAAGATTATTTTGTTTATTTACATTTTGTGATGTTGGATATTTGGGTTGGTTTGCTTTGCATGCATTTCTGGTTTTATTTAGAAGGGTTATACATTTTTTATTAGTACTGGTATCGTGCTGAGGATGGGATTTTATGTTATCCTCTGTCTTTGTGCATGTCTACTGTTAGGCATGTGTATGCTGTGCTTTTTGCAACTCTGCTGCGGATGGGCTTCTTATATTGTGCTGACAGTGTGTTTTTGGAGAACATTTTTATTTTATAAGCGCATTTTGCAATGTTGTTTATTTCCATTCATTATGTACTGTTTAGTGTATTCATTTAATAATTAATTTCATTAGACTTACTTAGGGATTCAAAAATAATCCCACCAATGGCTGCAAGAGCTGCAGCCAAAAATGACTGTTTCCATGCTGCAGGAAATGGTGATTCAGTGATCTATTAGAGACAGTGATGAAAGAACTCATTATCAGCTAATTTACATATCTGGGAATATTTTTTTACTGCCACAAATGCAAATCAGCACTTTCCTATGGCAGTCAACACAGGTGGCTAATGCAACTTATTGGACAAGCACCCCCTTTCACCCCCCCCCCACACACACACATACCGACATACCTCTTACCTATCCCTGACTTGCTGGAATATCCATAATGTCTCTTCTTATTTTTTTGTCCCTACCCTTGTAAATCACAAGTGTTTACAGTCAATTAATAATGCCAGGCATTAGAGTTTCATTCTTTTCTTAGTGTTTGTAAAAGGCAACATGATACTGGACCTGTTGCTCTATTAACTTTTTGTCAGTCCCAAGCAGAATCATAGCTGACTTAAGAATCACCCTGTGCTGGTACCATGAAACAGCACCCCAACCCCTCAGCTCTTCAAGTGAAAAAAAGCACTTTACTGCATTAAGTCGATCACTGTATGATCATCTTATTACAACTCCATTCATCCATCCCCAGCTCTTCCACTGAAGAGCAAAAGTAAAAAAAAAAAACAGACTTTCCTTCCAGCCAGGTGGCCAGATGCATAACAACCCCCCATCCAGCCATTCAGGTTCCGTGTCTGTGCCCTGTCCCTGACCCTCCTCCAAAGCATTCATGCCCGAGCATTGTAGCAAGTAGTTTGCTACAGTTTAAAAGTGTAAAAAAAAAACTTTTCTAAACTAAAACCTGAGTGCTATAGTGCTCCTGCAGGCAGGGTATAAATTGTATCATACACCCTGCCTACAGAGAGAGCTGTGGTTCATAGGTTAGTACTAGGCTAACTGCCCTTTTAAGCCTAGCCAATTACCCCATGTAAGAATCAAACCCTGCATCTTGCATCTGTAAAGTAAACACCTTAACCATTATGCCATCCTCCCAACATAACTTTCTCATGTTTTTGTCAAAAAAACTGTTTCTTATAAACTGCAGCACTCGGGGTTTAGTTAAACAAAAAAAAAAGACTTTTTTTTTTTTTTTTTATCATTTAAACTAAAGCAAACTGTGTGCTACAATGTAGCACACAGTTGCTACAGTGCTCACATAGCTGGCCTTAGGCATAGGCCAATTAGGCAGCCACCTAGGGCACTGGCCTAGCAGGGGCACTTTTCTAGTATTTATTTGGTAGGTCTACCAGGATGGGGGTACCGAGTGGTGTGGTGGGGAGTGCTGTGGAGCCCTTATGCCTAGGGCACCAGTTGACCTAAGATATGCTTAGGTTTGACCACAATTACTACACCAGCTTTTAAAAGTTGGTATTGCATTAAAAAAAGATCAGGATCAGCTGATTGTGCCCCCCAACACTTTGCATCTAGGACAATAGTCCCTCATGCCCCATCCTAGCTACACTACTGGTCCCAGTAATCATAGGATCATAGGAGGTTGCTAGGCTATTGGCCCTGAGGCCCTTATAAGCCTAGCCAAGAATTTAGCCCATGTTTAGACAAATCAGCACCCAATGCCCCTGTCCAGCTGTGACATGGGTGGAATCCCAGGGGTATATTTTCTTTTTCCCATCCAGTTATCCAGGTTGCAATTAAAAAGGGGTAAAGAGGTACTCTGATGTGGAGATAGAGTCTATTCCATAGATGAGGGAGTTTCTGGGACACAAATCTGTCCTGCCAACAAGTCCTGTTGATGTCACAGACCAGGTTGAGGCCACACATGTGGGTTACTCAAGTGGAGCTTGAGTCTGTATGAAACTGAGTAGAGGGATAGTGCTTTTAGCCTATCTGTGTATGGCAGATGTTTGAGGCCCTGGATTCTCCTGGTGAGGAACCTCTGTGCACTCTCCAGCTGCTGCATGTACTTTGCGAGGTACATGCAAAAAGGGACGTTGTACTCAGTAATGGGCCTTATAAGGGAATATGTAGGGATGTTATGGCCTTCTTGCTCCTAGATGAGATACCCTTACTTATGAGGTGGGCTATGTAGTAGGCTTTCCATACCACGGAAACAACATGGCGGTCATAAGTCAGGTTGGTAACAACCTGGGTGCCCAAATACCTCACGACTGATTGAGTGCTTAAGACATTGTTATTAATGTGATAATTTGTGGGGACATCAGTCTCCCCAAAGGAGATGATGATGCATTTTTTGGTATTCAGCTTGAGGCCATGTTTCTGGCACCAGTCATTTGTCTGAGTGAGACTCTCTTGGAGGATGTCCACATCACTAGGGGAATTAATGACAGCACCCAGATTGCAGTCATCTGCAAACTTGGTCAGCCATAGTCCACTGGTTTTGACCTGCACTTCAGAAAAGTATATCCCAAATAACAGAGGCCCCATGACCGAACCCTGGGGTACACCACTTGTTATGGATCTACTGTTTGAGGTGGCTTTCACTATTATGACTACATGAGTTCTATCAGTGAGGCAGTTTGCTACCCTCTGGTAACATATGATGCCTAGTTAAGAGAGTTTATCTGTTATACCCGAGTGGAGAATAGTGTCAAAGGCTTTGGCCAGGTCAAGGTAGGCAGTGTGCACAGTCTTCCTCTCATCCATGGCTTTGGTGACTGTCTCAAAGAAGTCAACCAAATTTAGCAGACATGACCTCCACTTGATGAAGCCAAACTGTGTGGGATCAAGTGTCTTGAAGTTGCCAATGTCCTTGTTAATGAGGGCCATGGTAATGCGTTCCATGGTCTTGCAGATCAGGCTAGTTAGGTGGATGGGTCTATAATTTCCTGGATTGGTGGATGCTCCACCTTTGTGTAAAGGGATGACAGTGGCTTTCCTCCACTCAGCTGGGATGAAGCCAGTACTCAGGCTTTGGTTGAATAGGGTGCCTAATGGTGCTGCAAGTTCCTGCCTGAGTTCATGAAAGATGCAGCCTGGGATGTTATCGGGTCCCATGGAGGCTGTATTTTTTGCCTTTGAGAGAGCAGTGATGACCTGTTCCCTAGATATAAGGGGAAGGGGGCAGGTACTGGGATGTCCTGATTTACTGATGTGGGGGACAGACGGGTATAGTATAAATATTCTCCCTGGTGTCATCTAGCATTCCTCCTGGGTTTGCAGTGAAGCGTTTCCTCACACAGACACATCCCCATTCCTCTCAACTGTCTGTTCCTGATTTTATAGACCAATCCTCCTGTTGCCTCTTACAGGTGCCCTGTCCCTCATGTCTCATGGACTGTTACAATCATTAACTAATGCCAGACATTTCATACTTTTTTATCATGTAAGGAAAATCCTGCTTCACTAAATGATTGGTTGGTTTAGAGGGTTAATGATGCTGCCTTGTTTGTCATGGGCACATGGTTTAAAATTTCCTCTTTTACTTTAATTCTGTTTTGTAGGCATGGTAGTGTGAGTCCGGAGTGAAACAAAAAGTGAAACAGAAGCGAGACTTGGCTGGATGATGGAAGCTGTTCTGCACCCGACTGCTGCTGAACCATGGGTCTGCCAGGCTTTTTGCATATTTTGGAGTGTTACACACACACACATGCACACACACACACACACACACACACACACACACACACACACACACACACACACACACACACACACACACACACACATACACACCATATATCAATATGATAAAGGGACTCTGCATAGTATAGAATATATCCCACAAAATAAGGACACAGCATACGTGCATGCACACACACACACACACACACACACACACACACACACACACACACACACACACACACACACACACACACACACACACACCATACATCATTAGGACAAAGGGAGTCTGTGTCATTTAGAACAGATCCCAGAAAATAAGGACACAGCTGAAACACTTGCTCTTACTCTGAAAACTGCTACAATAATATTTTTTTGCATTAACATGCATTTTCTGAAGGATCAGAAGTATGCAACTGAAATGTCTTGTCATTATTTGGAGACTGCGATCATTAATGTTTTGCTGAATAACCACATATCTTCTAAGGGCCAGGCCAAAAATGTTAGGCAGAACTCTGAAGATCTGATCAAATGAGAGGTAGCTATGCATGTGTGCTTACAAGGTATGTTTACATCTTGAAATATAAACACAAATCCACCTGCAGAGAATCAAACGTCTTATCAATGGGTAGCAAACAATACGATTATGGAAATAGGCAGGAAGGAAATTGTTAAGAAGAAAATACAAAAATTCAGGAATGGGGAAAATGGTAATTAAATGAATTTGGGGAGGCAAAGAAGAAACATACTCTGCAAGCTGTGGTATTGCTACCATAGTTCTCAACCAGTCAGGGACAAATCCAGAAAAAATCAGGGACAATCAGGAACACTTTTAGCATATTAGCACTATTAACTTAGAACACTGACACAATAAGAGAATATGAATTAATATACATTTGTCCTGAAAACACACATCACACCAAATGACATTTGATGACCTTTATTAAAATTCCATAAACATAACTTTAACCAACTCATATTTTAATTTATTAATCACAGCATAAGCATCCATATAACTGTTAAGTAGGGCAGTGAGACCCCACTCACACTGAGCAAATATGTAGCGTACTCACCCCCACTTACTTAATACTTATCAATCAGTATCCACTGCTCACTTTCCTTTCCCCCCTATTGAGTTAATCATTGAAACAGCGTCCTTACCGATGCTTGCTTACTTTTACTTATCAAGCAGCGTCCAACTGCTCACTTTCATTTTCCAAGTCATTAAAAGGAACATCCAACACAAGAGGGAGAACAGAAGAGGGACAAGCTTGCCCCTCTTCTCTGCCTCCCCAACTTATACCAACCAATCAATCCCCAATGTTCCAAAAAGCAAGGAGGGAGGGCGGGTTGCAAGTTCATGCCAAAATGTGATTCCTTACCCAATTACACTCTTATACAAACCCATTAAGCCCCTCCCTACACTTACTTCATTTCCTTTCAATCCTTCTACTTCCCATTAACCCCCCCAACCGGCTTCCTTCCCCTATCCTCTTAATTCCCATTAATACTTTACCCGGACCCCCATCTGAAGATGTCCCTGGACAAATTGGTTTGTTACCAAACCTCATTTTCTGAACTAAAAGCAGTCTGTCACTCTAATTACTATCATTATTTATTAACAGCAATTCCCCACTTTTTTCCAACAGTCACCAGTTTTAAGAGGGATTAAGAGGGGTAGACCTAAAATTTGAATCAAGATCAGGAATGTTCCTGAAAATCAGAGACAGATGGGAGGTATGCTACTAACTGCTTCCATTAAACCACTACAGAATGGATTGGTGCTTGGTGGCTGTAGAGATATAAATCCACTTCAAAAAAGTGAAAGTAAAACAGAAGAAGAAGAAGAAAGCACAAGTTCTGCTGTCTGGTGCCTCTGATAAGAAAAGTCAGAACTTCTGAAAGTAAAAAAATATATAAAACAATTATTAAATAGACAGACAAATACGTAAATCAATACATGCATGCATACATAAATATGTACATATGTGTATACACGAATACATGCATAAATTGAGAGAAAAGAAAATGTATTAGACTATGAAAGAAAGCAGACTTTACATTTCTTAACTGTCCAGATCTGTACCATTTACTTTCCTTCACACTTCCTTACAGAAGTTTCACTTCTACTGCTTGAGGTGACCACACACATTCTTTATTTTTTTAAAGACGTGGGAATATTTTATCAGTATCCCTGGTATAGAGTGATAGTACAGACAGGGGTAAGAGGTTGTGTCTAAGTGCCAGAGTTATGGGGTTTGAATCCTTTCATGTGACATTACGGCACACTGTACAGCATATCGATGCTGTTCAGTGCTTCTTCTGTCCCATGTCTTTGATGCTGGAAAACATTGTTCTAATTTTTTGGAAGTGCCTTTAAAGCACAATATCAATATCATCCATTCATCTATACATACATAGACACATACACACATACGTACATGCATACATACACACATATACACAAACACTGTCATGCACTCACCTACCTTACTTATTCCCTAAATTAACCTCCTACTGTGACATCCCAGGCAGACATACGCACACACACACACACACACACACACACACACACACACACACACACACACACACACACACACACATGCACACACACTCTGACACACACAATCATTTTACACCACTCATTCCTCCAAGTGCACTCACACATACAGCCGCACATATACAGATGTATGCCCCTCCCAATGCTACTTGTCCACTGAATTCCCCAGTACTTACCTCTAGCATGATTGAGTGAACATAAACTTTTAGGCTCTGTTTATTAACACAGGTTGCTGATGTAGCTTATGCACATAATGACACAGTTACGTAAATCTAACCTCAGACATTTCTACCACAGAGAGCATGGCTAATTACCATATGCTACTCCCATTGAATGCCTCATTAGCATTTGCAGTAGGCCACCAAGACAGCCCACTGTGGTGCTTCACCTCTTTGTGGTGTAACACCATAGTAGGGTTGTCTCTGAATTGGAAATGGTTACCGCAAGGTGTACACCAAGTGTACACCTCATGGTGACCTTTCTGAATCCGGTCATTAGTGTCTTTAGGCAGCTTAGTCTTTTAGAAGGTAGCTCATTTCATTGTAATTTTAATGTTTTCCTAGTAGTTTATCTTTCAGAAGTAGACATTGTATACTTTTTGATAATCTTGTAACTGTTATTTACATGACTGCTTTTTTTTTTCTTTCTGTAATAGGTTTCATGATTTGACTAGTGGTTCCTTTTGTTTCATTTAATTTACTTTTTATGATGTTGTGCTCTTCAGTTCTAATCCAATTTTATGCTTTTTTATATGATCGTTGTTTTCATCCATCCCTACATTCACCTATGTTTATCTTTTCTATTTTTGTTTTTTTTTGTTTTGTTTTTTTCATTTTTTGTTGTGATTTTTGTCTTTGGCTTTTCTTTTTTTCTGACTGAGACAGGGGTTGCACAGGCAATCAAGCAGGGTATTTGAAAGGGGACTTGATATGCTCACCATGTTACTCATGTCTAACAGTTCCAACATGGCTCAAGACTGTGCCAATCTGTGGTCGCAATCATTGTTAGGTTAAGACATTTCCTATCATCAGGTATGCCAAGACCCAAACACTGAAGAATTTGTGAAAACAGAGAAATATGCACAGGTGTATCAATGCCATCTTGTGACATTCACAAGTCCCAGTGAGACTGCAGCTATAAAACAAAATGGCATACAAAGAGTATAGGCCACATATCTTGTGCAAATTGATGTTGCAGCTGAAGTACCAACATGCCAAAATGGCCCTGCTCAGTATAGGTGTAATTTTTTCTCCAGCTGGTTACAGTAAATTATACATATACATATACTGACATCCATTGTGCTTGCTGAATTTCTACAGTCAAGTCCTTGAGTAGGTATGAGGCAGCTGTTATGCCTCCCCTGACAGACATGCCAGGAACTCCTGAATGTCTGTTGTCATTTAATGATTAGTGTGCAAGCATACACTCTACTCATTTCCCTCCACTTCTCTGAGAGTCAGGTTTCATTGCTACAGGTGGGGTAGTTCATGTTGGTGGTCCTGAGTCATACTTGCTGTTGTATAGGTTTATGGCCACTGACAATATTGACTCGTGCAACAAGACCCTGACAGACATTCTGGTGGAAGACCAGTCTTTTTTATTTGTGTAAAACATCTGCTAACCATTTTCACAGAAGATCTGCAGCAATATGTCATTTTTCTGTTGGGAGAACATCTCCATCCTCTTACTTTGCTTCTCAGGCATTCTGTTCTAAAATTTTGATCATAGCTATGTGCTAAACTGTCAGTTTCTTAAATCCCTTGCACCCACCTCACAGTACCCCAACACAAAGTCCACAGTTACCATGGACTGTGCTAGACCTAACCCAGAAATAAACATGTGTAACCTAAAGGTGCCTGCTGTGTGGCCGAAGTTGGTAGCCAATTGTAGGTATACCTATGACACACTAGGTACCAGTATGTAAGTAAAACAATCCATTGCAGTCAGACTTGATATCTACTATATGACATGTATTCTAAATTCAAGGTCTCACATCAAGACACATATGGTCTCCACCACACATGTTGGTCACTAAAACCATGCCCTTTTGTACCTTGTCTGTCCCTCTTAGTGCGGCACTGCTACATACCCTACAAATGCACCTGTACATCTTTTCATGTGACATACTATGACCATGATGTACCCTGTCAATTACTGCAGAGGTATGCTAGAAGCAGGGGCATAGTTCACTGCAGTGAGTTATGTGGCCTTTGAAAGTGGGCAGTACAATATTAGACTGAAACCTAATTCAAGCCATCTATGATAATATTAAAGATAATCCCCATGGCAGCCCCCAGACAGAGTGGTACAAGTATATGTCAGTAAAGATCCCCACCCCCAGCTTAGAGCAAAATGTTGCAGATGTGTTATACCACATTCCATGTAATCAGCATAGTGTTTATCAACCCCGACCCCCCCCCCCACCAAAAAAACAGTAACACATTTGGAAAACAGATTCCCTGCCACCTCCTCCCACCTCAAACAAGCAACACCAGATATGTACAACTGGACTTATAATTTCATTTTCCAATGAGCATTGGTAAAAGGAAATGACCCCAACCTCAAACAATATTATGATAGACGACCGTGTACATTCTGAAATGTGTGGCCATTGCAACTCATGCTTCCTGGATGCAGAAGTTAAAAATGCACTTCCACCAACCCCACTTCTCTGTCTAACAACAATAAGCTGGAATACAGAGGCTTGAAATAAAATTCATCCCACAAACAACCACTCAACAAAAATGAGAAACTGTAATCTTCAAAACCTACTGTTCTCCCTCCCTCCCTCAAATCCATGTTATACAGAGAAAGAGTTTGGTAGTTTATTACACCCACACCACACAATACACAGGAAAACAAAAGATTGTCAACAATGTGTACCACTTAACCTGCAGACATGAAAATTAGTACAAATGCTCTTAAAAAGTAGGTACATCCAATCAAAAATCTGGACATCTGTAAAGCATAACATCTGAATAGCAAACAGCACATGTCTCTTATTGCTTCCAGTAGGAAGGAGAGATGCTACTAAGAAGCACGTTTTAAAAATAGACGGTGACAAAATTGATGGAAATATATAAAAACATTGCTGAAGAGGCAGTCCCCCGGATTTACTAGTCTTCCGTGCAGAACTAGCTTAGTCCTGAATGGAAACGGCCATTTAGGAGCAGGACTGCAGTGCTCCATGCATATTAATGAAGGAGTGCTGCCTGAGCTCCTAATCTTACATGGAGTGTGTAAGAGTACAGGGGGCATGTCTGAGAGCAGAGCTCTCAGGATATACATGCCCCACAATGAAGAAATGCAGAAAGGCCAAAGGAATGAGCGAGACTGCTCATAGGTGTCCGTATATCCCCAGCAACATTCTCCCATGTGTACAACAGCAATAATAAATACAAATCAATTAAACAAACCATGTTTTTTTATTAAGAATCCAATTAAAGCTAACAGTAGGTGCGCAGGTGTGCCCATCGCTTAGGTTCATAGATTAGTACTAAGCTGACTGCCCTTGTGAGCCATTTTAAGCCTAGTCCATTATCCCTTCTGGGGCTCAAACCCTGCACCTTGGGTTTGTAAGGGAAACACCTTAATCATTAGGCCACCCTCCTAACAAAATGATAGATGTTTCTAGATTCATAGGCTAGTACTAGACTAATTGCCCTTACGAGCCATTTTAAGTCTAGCCAGTTACCCCTAGTGAGACTCAAACCCTCTACCTTGTGCTTGCAAGGCAAACACCTTAACCATTAGGCCACCCTCCCACCCACGTATGGCCCCAGCTATGGTTAATGAAGCTTAAATGGCTGAAGAAGATAACAAGGAAGATATATACAAATGAAGCAGTATAGCAATAGTGTAGTGGGCAGAGCATTTGCCTTACGAGCAGGCATTCCTGGTTCGAGTCCCACTGCAGCATGTTCCATTTTTCATGGCAAATCACATTATGACCAATATTTTAGATGCATATTCCAGTTCATATATTTGTGAACTGGAATACTGCATTAAATGCATATGTGAGGTGTCAGTGTCATAATGTTGCAAAGTCCCCAGAAAAGCACATGTGCCCCATACAGTATATGTACACAGGAATCATGGATACAAATGGAAGGTAAAATGTGTAATGAATGACAACTCCATACAGCTGCCAAATCCCCCACCTTCCCAAGAACCATTAGATATTACTGTCTAAATCAGTGCAACTGTAAGTGGGAGTAAGCACTAGTAAGCAAGTGTAAGCACCAATAAGCAGTAGTAAGCATATTTAAGCACTAGCAAGCGAGTTAAAGCCCATTTGTGTGGGAATAAGCAATTTGAAGCTAACTCTCTGTAAGCGTATTAGCATTGCTTACCCTTGCGCAAACCCGCTTATGACTGCTCAAAAGTGCCTTAATCACTCTGTATCCGATGACCCTTGTTCTGCCCAGAAACAAAACAAACAGCCTTCCAGGTCTTGAACCCAGGACCCTATACACTATAGTCACAGTAGTTAACCACCAAGCCTTCACATCAATGCAGAAGAATGAGGTATCACCAATAAGTCCTCACTATAGTAAAATCAAACTGAACCTGTGAAAGGAATCAGTATACAGTCATATGTTCTATAACCCACTACATAACATAAATATGTGAACTGGAGTACAGCAGTAAGCCCAGATGTGAGGTATAATGAAGTGTTGAAGTCCCCAATAAAACACAAGGACACTATACAGTGTACATACACATGAATCATGGATACCAGGCATATAAATATATATATATATATATATATATATATATATATATATATATATATATATATATATATATATATATGTATATATCAGATGTAATGAATAAGAAATCAATGCAAAGAAGAAAATATAATGCAAAGTCTAATGCAAGCAATGCTAAGCATTGCATAGGCCAGCTTAGGAGGTGTAAGCAATGTGTAGGCCAGCTAACTCAATATGCCCAGTGTTATATCTCTTTAAATAATGCCAACCTTAGGTAAGCAGGTTTGCCCATAGCCTAGCCTTTTCAAAACTGGCCAATCACAGAAAAGTGCGGAAAATTGGCTCTACTTAAACCCAACAGGCGTGAATACATCTCATAACTGGTTGTAGCTTCCCCTTGCCGGTACTATGGCAGAAACTGGAGAAGGTGTGCACTTCCGGGCACAGTGCTGGTGCATCCAGGAGTCCAGAGTCAGGGCAGGACTCCTTGTCAAAGACCATGAGCAGAGATTGCTGCAGGGCCAGTACCAGGGTTTCCAATACAAAGCGGAAGCCTGGGACCGTCTTGCCCGTGACCTCACCAGTGCCACTGGCATACCCTGAAAAGGTGAGCAGGTCAGACATCACTATGCCACCCTGAAGTGGCTTAAGGGGTCCTCTTGTAGCAGTGGATCCAAGAGGGTAGAATGGCAGGGGCTGTCCCAGCTGTATGCTTAAGTATTACTCTATGTGTGTAATAATTGCCATCTCATGCATATCATGGATAGGTATGGCTAAATATTCCTCTTATGTCCTCCAGAGTTGCAAGTGAGTAGGCCGTAAACCAGGAGGCCCATGGAAGTCACCTGGAAAGGTTTCGATACGAAGCAGGTCAGTAATACTCTTGCATGTACTGTCATAGGAAATAAATCTAAAAGTTTTAGTAAATTAATTGTCTGTATAAAACCTGCATTGTCTAAGGCAAGTACTGCATACACTGGAGAATATGGCAGGAAGAGTCTCATATAGTTTCTATGTAAATAAAAGTGTAATAGCCTGACAATAAAAGTCTAACTGCTGGACTGCATGAGTATACTCTGGTATCATATGTCAATGTAGATTATCAATCACATAATAGTACTGTTATATTAAGTACTGTTACCCACACTGTGCACCATAAATAGAATGTTTAGGAATGCCTGTATATGACTGATGTAATTCCCAGAGGCCAATTAGTACAACTGAGAGACACATAGACAGAAAACAGTGAAAAGGCAGACAACAAAATCTGAATACCACATGCAACTGAAAAGTGAACTGCTGTATTTTTAGCACACACAGCCATGGTTCAAATCCTGGTAGTGGTAGTAGTCTGCATACAGAATCATACCCCACAACAGTACAGATATGTGCAGAATGTCCAGTAAAGTGGCCCATATCTGCTGCCTGTCAACCTGTCCCCACTGGGAAATCAGTGGGATGATCCCAGATGTTTAGGCAGCAAACAGGAAATGCAACTGATTGACACACATCTATGAGAACAAAGCTGGCACACTAGCAACTCCCAAAACCTTATGAGAGTAAGAAGCCACATATGTCTCATTTACACCCCCATGTTGTCAAGCTGTGGCCAGAGTGTGTACAGTAACAGAGTGAGATGTATGTGCATAATAGTAATGTGGAATCTGGTACTGTGTGTGGCAACATTCAGGTAGTGCTAACAAACATTTCTCCCACAGGTCTGTCAGATACCAACACTGTGTTCAGAAATACAAGAATGATACCCTGTACTGGTACTGTTTACTTTGGAAATGTATGACATTGTGACTGATGCAGTTGCTCTGAATAATAAAGTATTACTCATCGCTGTCATCCACACTTTCCTACAAAATATAACTGTCTAGGAAATCCTGTATAAGAGTGTTGTAATACAAGGTCTGAATGCAAAACCACAGAAGAATTATAAGACAGAAAGCAGATAGAAGATATACAGCAATATCTATATAGCACACACAACTCTGATGGACAATGTTTATGTTGTAGCAGACACAGCCATGGTCTGAATCATGGGAGTGGGAGAAGGCTGCATACAGAATCATACCCCACAACTGTACAGATAAGACCAGAATGTCCAGTATATGGGCCCATATCTGCTGCCTGTCCCCCAGAGAAGTCTGTGGGATGATCCCAGATGTCTAGGCAGTAAACAAGAATACAACTGATTGTCACACATTTATGAGAACAAACCTGTCACTCTAGCAACTCCCAAAACTGTTATGAGAGTAATAAGCCAAGTATGTCCTATCTACACCCCCATGTTGTCAAGCTGTGATCAGAGTGTGTACAGTAACAGAGTGAGATGCATGTACATAATACTAATGTGTAATCTGGAAGTTTGTGTGGCAACATTCAGGTATTGCTAACAAACATTTCTCCCACTGGTACGTCGGATACGAACACTGTGCCAATAAAAAAAAGCTTGATACACTGGACTGGTACTGTTTACTCTGGTATTGTATGGAATTGTGAGTGTTGCAGTTACTCTGAATAATAAGGTATCACTGATCACTGTCACCCGCACTGTGCTACATAATATAACTGTGTAGGAAAGCCTGTATAAGAATGTGGTAAGTCACTAAAGTTTGAAGAGGGCAATAGTCTAGATATGTCCTGGTTCACCTGCATATAGTCAAGACATGGCCAGAGTCTGTGCAGAAAGAGATGGACAACAATGTCGACAACATCAAACTGGAAACTGTGAGTATGTGTAGAAACAGTTAGTGTTAACAAATGTTTCCTCCACAGGTATACCAGGTAAGAGGTGTATACTGCAGGTAAAACCAGTTCATGTATAATGATGACAACAGGCATATCACTGTCTAAACTAAGGCTATAGGCAGTGGCGGCTGGTGACTTCAAATTAAAGGGGGGGGGGCTGCAGGAGAGAGCTGAATGGATGGGGCCAATGGGAAGGGGTGTGGACAACTAAAAAGGGGTGGAGTAATGCTCAAAACCACAACAACTATAACTTTAATTAAATACGCTGCCCTGGGTGACAAACCGTCATTATGAGAGTCCAGTCATGACAAAATGAAGTGAAGAAGAAAAAGTATTTCAGTGCATTGACTACATGACAACTTACTTAATATCTAGATGGAAACACAAAGGCTGTGAGGCATGAAAAAATAAATTATTTTTTAAATACATTACTGGAATGCCAGTCAAAATCAAGTATAAAAAAAAACAAGCAGCACTCAAACCACTTCTCCTTGCACTGTAAAAATCTGCACAGTTGAGAGGTATAGTTCATCCGGGGCTGTCTTTGAGTTTGTTACCCTTCCCCACCTCACAAAATCATGGTCGAATGGAGCCTCCCCCCTGCAGCCATTTCAATGTCCCATTTCTTGCTTATTTCACCCCATTTACTATAAACACTGTAATGTGCATACTGCTTTACTTCTGCGATGATTTGGATTTCATTTGAAAGTTTTATTTTGCACTTTACAGCACAAACATTAATAGATATCTGTTAAAAAAAGTAATGCAGTCTCACAATGAAAATAGAATTAGCATTAAAACTTATCTGCCCTTGAAACTCACATTCATTGAAACAGCATTGAAACCCACATTCAAAGAAAATAAATTTTGCCAATGGCAGATAAAGATTAACTTTGGGCTGTTTTCAAATCATAGACCCCTTGAACACAAAACACGCACGTGTTCTTCGATACACCTTCCTGATTGTACTAAATTATATTCCTTGTACAATACAGTACGGCTGTTAGAGGGCATTTTAAATTTATTATTTTGAACATTTTTCCAGTAAACAATGAAACAAAATACATGCACCAATAATGACAAAACTGCCCAATTCAGAACATTTTCCTCATAAAAGTCTACTCAAACTTCTACAGTCCACCAGTATCAGTAAATATGCACAATCTCTGAAAAAGTAAAAGTCATCTAAATAATTCCACATTAAAGAAATCTGTAACTAATGAAGAGGTTGCTGCTAGCAAACAACTTTATATGTCATTGTTTCATCTACAAATAAAGTGACTGTTGCCCTTGAAGAATAAATTGCCTATGTTGTATTAAAAATGATAAGCTATTAACATCGCAATAGGGAATGGATGGCAAACTGATAACAGGTTCATAGTTACTAGGTATCTTCTCCAAAATGGACTGCAGCATCCACCGCCTATACAACACAGTACAGTATCAGCAATACATCTATCTACTGTGGGAGTAGAACCCACAGCCTTCTGCATCAAAAGCAACTATGCTACCTGTTGTGCTATTAATAATGCAAGCAGGCTCAGCATAAGCAGCCCTAAACTTTTGTTCCCCAACAGCTCTCAGCTCCTTGTAAAATCTACTCAACACACAGCTGTATCTCTGAACTTTGCAGCTCAAGAAATCTGGAAAAGGCCAAAATATATTGGGGGGGGGACAAAATCCCCAAAACCAGGGACACATTTTAAACATTACTTGTATAATGTTGGAAAGTTGCTAGAATAAAATGCTGTGTTATTACCATACATTACACACACACACACACACACACACACACACACACACACACACACACACACACACACACACACACACACACACACCCTACCTGAAGGTCCCATAGTGGCTAAAAAAGTGTCCTTCTGTTCTATGCGGTCATCACTGCTGGACTGCAGGGCAGCAGGGTCCCATAGCGGCTAAAAAAGTGTCCTTCTGTTCTATGCGGTCATTACCACGGGGGGGGGGTTGGGCAGCAGTCTGGAGTTCTGTGAGTACCAGTAACTCCAAGCACACATGCATGGAGTTCCAGGACTCTTAATTTTGGTTTTGTTTTATTTTCTTCTTTCTTTCTACAGGTGAGGGGGCTGCAGTCCTATAGCACGAGCTGCCCCTGGCTATAGGATACTGTAGTAATAGTTGTAAGGTACAGATAACAGCACTGACTAGGAAAGTAATGTGGACTACAGAAGTATACTAGTTGTTAATTGACATCTTTCTCCCCACCACCATATCTCCAACAATAAACTAATTACCCACCTCAACTGGTATGTAATGACTTCACTGTTCTGATTATGTCCTCTTGGTTGATAATTATTTAAATCTGTTTACATGCATGTGCTATACTGAAATATTCCAACATTGGTGGCATGGTGCCATCAGTATACCTGCATGCTGTTGTTACTACCACTGTGGTACCATATATGCATGTGTTCCGTTTGGTAAACAACTGTTCCGTATCTGATGTCTGGGTTAATGGGAATATCTATGCATGCTGTTATACCTAACCCTGGAATTTGTTGTCTATTACTAACCCACATATGATGATAAAATGTAAACACTATAACATGTTTGAAAAGGCAGGTCCCAGCAGACCCACCTGTCCCACCTCAGCTGGCTGTGGCACTGGACACCAGCACGTCTGGGGCCCAACCGAGGACCTCCTCATCCATTGGTGCTGCAACACCTTTGGGTGGAACCACCTCAAGAGGTGGGGCTCATTACCCCCTGCGAGCAGGCATAGACAGGAACCTGTCACCCATGGCCAGGTCCAGGTCATGGTGCATAGCAAGCTCCGCAGGGAGGTAGGAGATCTGCTATGCCAGCTCGAGGGCCATGTGTCGCAACTAGAGTGTCAGCCTGGCTCTGCGACTCAGCCCCCAGCACAGCCACCTTTGGGGCTGTGAAGTTGCAGTGGTGACTGCCCATGGGTGGGGATCTCAGTCCCACTGTTTCCACTAGAGGGCTCATGGGCTTCCGATGTCCCAACACCCCTCCCCATCAAGGTGTCTACACACCACGTGTCATATACCGCCCCGATATTCATCCTGTTTGTCTTGTCTGTTAACCTACCCAAACTACCTCCCCAAATATACCTACTATCCCTCCCCAACATCCCTCTCTCACCTGAAAAAAAGGGGCAATCTGTTCCCCAAGAAAATCTCACCCCGTGCATAGCTGTCCATTTTGCACACGTGTCCACTGGAAACATATAATCTGGTCTAATTGGCATCGCAACATACTATTGTTGCCCTCACCCCTCTCTCAGGGGTTTGAGTGTCCAAATCTACCTCCAAAGTCAGTGTATATGCACAGCTGTTGCTGTAGAAGAAATGGGTAGCTATGGACCTTCACTGTACCCTTCCTGCACATCCTTAGCTATTTTCCTTACTGTCTTACCCTTTTTGTGTCCCTTTTTCACCACTTTCATATCAACGTTTTTTTTCTTTTCGTTTAAAGAAATTAGCGTGGGGGGTAAGCAGCAGTAAATGAGTTTAAGCCTGTTTGCATGGGGGTAAGTAATGCCTACACAAGTTGAGAAACTGAAAAGCTAACTGAGTATAAGAAACTGTAAGTGGAAGTTAGCAGTGCTTACCTCCGCGCACACCCACACAAACCTGGTATATATATATATATATATATATATATATATATATATATATATATATATATATATATATACATGTATGTCCACAAATATACAGATACCCATGTGTAGACATATATATGAGCATATATATACATCACATATATCTACACATATATAGATATATACCTATATGCACATCTACATATATACAAACACACACACTAACATATATGTATGTAAATACATGTTCCCTATATTACTACCACAGTGCTGCCTGCTATGTGGGAGGAAACAGCTCATGTAGCAATACACACAGATATCTACAGCTGGCAGTGTGTGCAACATGGATGGGTATGTCACATGTGAACCCCTTGATGGGACCACATTGCCCTTACCTGTGAAGTATGGAATTTGAAAATGGGGAAGTATGGCAGGTATAGTTGTGGAGGTGGTCAGGGTTGGTAGATATAGAAGACAATCTACAGGGGTGGTATGTGACACATTGTGGGTAAACACCCTGGATGGTGTGTGTGATCTGTGATGTGGATGACCCATAGGCCCCAATATGGACATAATGAGAACAAGCCTCCCACCCACTGCTACTCACAACAGCAGTCCACGTCCTTAAGGTGCCTGGCCTGTATGCTGAGCAGGAGGAGCATGTCGGCCCTGTGAATGTGTACTGGGTGCCTCAGAGTGATGTAGCACATCCCACATGTGTCTGTGGAGCCCATTATGGAACAGACCCTGGACCTGACCTCAGGACAGAAACATGTCTATGTGTGCCCCAGGGGGGGACAACATCACCTGGGTTGGTTCGACTTGACAGTATTGCTGGACCAGTACATGAGGAGGCCCCAGGGTGGGACACACATGTGATGTGGCCAGGTAACATGGGCAGATGGGTTTGGAAAGGTGGTTCTGCTGGGCAATAGTACATATACATGCTATTGTGTCACTGTTATAGAACATATATTGGTAGTAATAGTCTATACAATCCCGGAACATGTCCAACAGCATGCATAGATATCCCCAATAACACAGAACGTAAGATGTGCTGCAATCACAAAGCAGCCATACCACAGGCATATATAGAGCCATAGTGGCCCTGACAATGGCATGAGGGTGAATAGTCTGTAACAGGCCAGCAATGATAGTGTCCACACAAGGAAATGGTTACAAACACATAGCACAAAGTGTGGTACAATACAATGTCCCTCTGGTAGGTAAGTTGTAGCCATACCTAATGAGTTGTGTGTACAGTTTGTTGTTACTGATATGGTGGGGGTGTGTATTAAGAACTGTAGTAACCTTGCTGTATGAGTTGCTCAGACCTGTTTCCATCTTTATGTCTTTCAGCCAAGATGTCACATGCACGGCTACCATCCTATTCAGCTGCCAAAAATGAAGTATACTGCTCACCTATTTTATCCAGCACTACCCTGTCCTGTTTGGCCGGGCCACCAATAAGCAGCAGGAGTGGACTGCTCTGTGGAACAACCTAGTTCACAGGGTCAATGATGGACTGCACAACCACAGTTATGAGCAGGTCCGGCATCATTATTCTGACCTGCTTCACAGCCACCAACCGCTGGACACCTTTGTGGAGGTGGGTGCCACCCACACACCGGCCGGGGAGTGTGCAGGTTAGGCTACAGGGCACAACAAGTAGACCACTGTTGTGTATACATCCACATTGGTACAGGTAGATCATGCATATCTGACATGTCATATATATATTGTGTTGCTGCATAGTAGTGATAAACAGATGTCCATATGTGGTAGTATTGTGGAAATGTACCATTGATATATTGTAATACTGCACCCACCCTGTAGCACTGTCACAGGTGTGACCAATGACATTGCATCTCTTACCCTCTTATGTAGGTCCCTCCGAGATACCACCAAGACAGCAGCCTGTAGCTGGTGAGTATGGTTTATGTTTATCCTTGCCAACACACCGGGCATGGAATGGCGATGGTATATTTCATACACACATCTAACACACCTACCCAGAATGCATGCTGTACATGTACATGTATTGTTGCTGTGAAATGCATGGCATCACAGGGGTGACCATGATGGGGTATTGGAAGGGTATATCAGACACCTGCATAATAACTAACATCCTATCATTGAAGAATGTGTCCATAGGGAGTAACATAATGGTGGGAGACATGGCCTACAGTAGGGACATGTTTGGAACAATACCCATATACAGTGCAACACCAGTGTATATACCTGTAGGACAATGGCAACTGCTGCAGAGATATAGTATGGCATAAGGTATTACAGTAGCCCACATTATCAGCTGGGACTAGGCTGTATCATGTGGTGTTCAGTGTATGGGACATTGCAAAGTGGCACACATGTGTAGGACTTACTTGTCATGCATCTGCAAAAATGATGAAGGAGGGGGGTTGTCAACATGACAAATCAGTGCACTGCAGCAGGGATCCTAAGCATGTTAAGAATGGCTGTATCTGCACATAGTCAGGATCAGGGCCTGCGGCAGATGTAACCCTACGCCCACTGCAATAGTGATGGCAGTGTGTGAACACCAAGGGATGTGCACATGAGTAGACCTTGCAATCATGTAGATTAGGGGGACATGTGTAGGGCAAACTGAAAATACACTGGCAATTGCAGATGGCCCACGCTGGTATACCCCTACCAGGAGTAGTGACTGCTATAGTACACACAACAAGAGGTGCGAAAAACCATCATAGGGCACATATGCCCACACAGAGTGTATGCATTGTAGTCAGCATCCACACACCTAACACATTCCATAGACACTGCATGTGAAAGTACAGGACATATGTCACATATCGGGCTCATGTACTGTTAAGATATGCTGTGATTTGGTCCCAGTGCAGATCATGTATGGGTGCATCATATCACGAAGTGTGTATACACCCCCCATAGCCATGGTATGCTCTGATGGTTGTTAGTGTAAGAGTATTGGATTGGTCATACATGGTCCGCTGCTGTTGAGAGCTGTAAATCAGACATTAGACATTCACAAATGCATCTGTCCACATATCATCCCAGGTATGTGTTGCTGAAAAACATAGGGGCTGTGAGCATTAAAGCTGACATAACTGACACAGTACTACACATTTTGCAATGGGTTGTACACCTGTGAGGTGTGGTGCACAGTACATGGCATGGTGCCGAACAGGTGCACAACAATACTGTGTACATAGGTGCAGTGGTATCCAGTGGAAGGGGCATCACCTAGTGACACAGCACATGAATCACACACATGTATACTGTTACTAGGATGGATTGACTATAGCTGCATTGCATGCTGTTGCGTACCATATGTTCTGCATGTTGGCAGATGGGTAATAGGAGGACTGTGTGTACTACCATTGTGCAACCTCACCTGAATGTGTGTGTGTGTGTGTGTGTGTGTGTGTGTGTGTGTGTGTGTGTGTGTGTGTGTGTGTGTGTGTGTGTGTGTGTGTGTGTGTATGCATCCTGGAGGTTAGTTAGTTTGTCTGTAGGATCACTCTGGTGAAGTGGAGGGAGGTTGATGCATGTAGGATGTGTGTGTGCATGTGTGTGTGTATGTGTGGGTGGCCATGTATGCACATGTGTGACTGTGGGATGTTCATACAGCAGTACCTCCCTTTGGGACCATGCAGTACATGTACATTGACTACCACATTACACACCAGGAATACTTGTTCATGTATGTAATCACAGGACAGCTGATAGTATAATAAGGTATGTAGCATGGAACAGGCATTGATAGGAAAGGTAGACACCATGTATGTCCTTAATATTGCATTCAGCAGAGGGGTGATCTACAACCCACATATACAGCACTACAGATGCAGTGGGGAAGTAATAGTCAACACCAGGGAGTGTATCCATAAATTACAGTTGTCATATGATAGGCTGATTGATCAGTGTATCTGACATGTACTGACCAATACATACACATGACACACCAGTGCATGATATTATGGAGTGAACATAGTAGCCCACACATATAGGGGCCATGATCATGATGTCCAGACATACGCAGGGTGAACACTGAATGACAGTAGTGAGTCCATCTAACACAGCTACACACAGGTCAGGCAGATAATGTAGTAACAGGTCTTGTGTTGTGCTCACTTGTCTAGGCATTTAGAGGACTAATATGTTAATGAGGGGTATCAATATGTGTATGTTTCCAAGTGTGATGCATGATCGGGAACACATGGAAATATATGTGGGACTGTCTGTAAAGTCATGGACAGGTAGGTATTACAGTGGTGTGGGGTGTGTGTGTATGTGTGTGTGTGTATGTGTGTGTGTGTGTGTGTGTGTGTGTGTGTGTGTGTGTGTGTGTGTGTGTGTGTGTGTGTGTGTGTGTGTGTACTGTTAGGCAGTGCTGTACAGGTTTTAAAGTGTGTTTATTGTTTTCCCTCACAGGTGGTGAGGTGGGTCAGGGTCCCTCCTGCATGCAATCTGATGTCGGTGTCAATACTGACACCCGAGATGATGATAGTAATGTTGAAACACAGGTGGGATTGTCAGGGGCAGAAACAGAACCATCATTTGACATCTCCCTTTTAACCACCCCGCCCCCCCCACACACAGTTTTAGTGCCTATACATACCCCATCATCAGTGGCCATAGCGGACGGACAGCTCGTGTTTGGTGGATGTGCACAGGGAAGTGTGGTAACCATGCCTACTGTGTCTGGTCACAGCAGGCATAGCCAGATGTGCCTCAGGGCACCACATAGGCAGATATCCAATGGTGTTCGTGGTAGGGTCGCAGGACATCATTCCCCTGGCAGAGGCAACATAGCTGGTACCAGAAGGTGCATGTTTCAGGCTGTCACGGAGGCGCAGGCACATATAGAACGTTACACCAGACAGGGCCTGAGGCTGCAGTGGGCTGCTCTCACATCTCTGAGTGACAACGCCCATGAACTATCAGGTGCCATCTGTGCATTAACTGAGTTCTTGGATATATGGTCAGGTGACATGATGGCCCTCATTGACTGTGGTCTATCCATGCTTGAACGTGTGGTGGGAGTGCGGTGATGGCTGCATAGATGTAGGCCAGCAACACCAACAGCTGGCAGTCAAAGTGGATGTGCTAGGACATCAAGGGGCTCCTGTAGTGGCAGTACCAGCCCCGGCAGTGTGGGGGGATGCTTTCCACACCACACCACACCACAGCAGGCCACGTGCATGTGGTCCTGGCCAGTCCCAGGAGGGGCCTGGTACCAGAGGACATTTGTCATCAGCAGGTGAGAGTAGCACATCGAGACCAGTACCTGGACTTCCACATAGAACCCCTGGCAGAAACAGTTCACGTGTCCATGGCTGGAGGCAGTGAACTGCACACCCTTCCAGGTATGGTCTGCAACTGTCCATAAACACCTGTGAAGGGCAGCCACATGGCAGAATTGTGTGCATGCATACCCACACACTATACAAACACACCTAGGGCAACCCCATACCAACACACACCAAAGCACCATGCCCAGTTCACCGCAGTACATCCTTCACTCACACACATGGTGTCAAATGTATATCCCACCCTTGGCCTCTGGCAAACCAACATCACACCCTGTGCATATGATTATACCTAAGCAACATCCCTGTCATCCATACCATCAATGCAGGGACAGGCTAATATAGCTCTGATGCATACGGTGACTGTACTACAGTGTACCACAGTACTGCAGTGTAACATGCTGTAAGGAGTAAAGTGTAATGCATATATGGCAGGTAGTGTAGCCATCCAGCAATGATGCATTATAGCTGTTAGTAACACTGGTTGGTTGTGGCCTCTATAATGTTATCCATTTGTGTTGTAGGTGCACATGTGTCAGCGCAAGGGTGCCCTGTGCCTATGATGATACATGTGCCACATCCCTGTCATCCATACCAACAATGCAGGGACAGGCTTATATGGTTCTGATGCACATGGTGACTGTACTACAGTGTACCACAGTACTGCAGTGTAACATGTTGTAAGGAGTAAAGTGTAATGCATATATGGCAGGTAGTATAGCCATCTAGCAATGCTGCATTATAGCTGTTAGTAACACTGGTTGGTTGTGGTCTCTATAATGTTATCTATTTGTGTTGCAGGTATAAATGTGTCAGCACAAGGATGCCTTCTGCATATGATGATACCTGTGCCACATCCCTGTCATCCATACCAACAATGCAGGGACAGGCTACTATGGTTCTGATGCACATGGTGACTGTACTACAGTGTACCACAGTACTGCAGTGTAACATGTTGTAAGGAGTAAAGTGTAATGCATATATGGCAGGTAGTATAGCCATCCACCAATGATGCATTATAGCTGTTAGTAAGACTGGTTGGTTGTGGTTTCCATAATATTATCCATTAGTGTTGTAAGTGTACATGTGTCAGCACGGGGATTGTCTGCAGTCATATTCCACAGTGAGGTATGGCACTGGGGTGACACCATGGCTGTGACATATCTGGGATACAGTTGAACACAAGTCACAGGTTACTAAAATGGTTATTGCCTGTGCCATATGGACAGGTGACCCTGTGTGGCTTGTATACCCTGCAACATGATGTAGACCCATCCACATACATGCATACTGTTACTTGGCAACACTAGGACTAGACCCCTACCTGGCTATGTAGTGATACTAAAGTGTGCAGCTTACATTGCACACACCACACAGCGTTTAGGGTGAGGTATGTCCCAGGTTACATCTTACATGCAGAACATCCACAGACATATACAGTATGCTAATGGGGGATGTAATGGGTGTATATGGACAATATGTAGTGTGACATACCTTCATATACACATTAACAGACACATAACAGGCAGACACACATCTAAGATACCATGGCCTATCACTGCTAACTAACTTGACCGTGTGTCCAATATGGTACAGGTAGGTTGCACACAGCACATGCATAACTGGCCTGGATTGTGGTATCAGTTACCTGTATGGTTGATGGTGACAGTGGTAACCATAACGTGGTTCACGGGATATATACTGGGTGCACCTTGGTGTAATGACAGTGTACACAGCACCCACATCTCCAGTGGATATTGTGCTCCCTAAAACCCATGATGACACTCTGCCATACCCACCATCACACATTGGCCGCGACTGCAATACAACCATAGTATACCCCAACAGTGTTACTACAGGGATATGCATCTAATGCACATGCCACATGCGTAGAAGGGTATTGCATTGCCATGCCTCACCTATGGGCAGCAACAACATTATCTGTACTTCTGTGTGGCATTGGGTATTGTAATAGGAGTATGTGGCCTCGGAATGCTGTACCCTACAGATATACGGGCATGCACAACTACACATGCCAGAACACAATGGGTATCCCATGCCTATTAACCCATTTGTAAAACACTGTTGTGCTGGTACTGTCAGGCTCATATAGCCAGTATGGGGTGGAGCTTAACAGGGTACATGTAATGTCCCATACAGCAGAAGCCACAACTGAATATACATACATACATACATACAAATTTTTCAAGCACGGGCATTAAAGCCCTTCTAGCTTGCCAATATGCCAAAACACTTGTTCCCATAATAAATGTCCAGGCTGTTCTTACAAATATCTAAACTAGTACTTGCTTTAATGTAATTTGGTAGTCTGTTCCAAGCATCAGCTACTCTGTCAGAGAACCAATTAGTACACTTCTAATTCCTATAGAATCTTCTGCATAGGTTATCTGATGATTCTCATATACTTTTTGATAACCTCAAACATTCCCAGAGGTAGTTGTCCCTAAATGCCTTATATACCTGAATAAGATATCCTCTTAAATATCTGCATGAGACACTGTACAAGTTCAGATATTTTAGTCTTTCATAATAACTTAGATTTTCACATCCATGGATGCCCTTAGTATATTTCCACTGCACTTTTTCCAGTTTATTCATGCTTGTTTTCCTATAGTATTTCCATATTGTTATTCCATACTCAAGTTTGGGTCTAATGTAACTAACAAACAATGACTTCATTATGTTTGATTTCCTAGACTTTATAAATCTTTTTATACAACCTATAGTTCCATAACTATCATTAGCCAATTGGTTGATATGATTAGAAAAACTCATAGCTGAATCTACCCATATACCCAGGTCCTTAAATGAGTCTACAGTTTCAATAACTGTGTGCTGTATTAAATATTCACCTTTCAGTTTATGTCTCCCAAATCTCATATGCTTAGTTTTTTTATGTATTTATCAACATATTATTCTCCTGTGCCACATGGTCAATTTAGTCAAATTATTTTGTAGACATGCCTTATCTGTAACACTTGTAATCAGTTTACCCAATTTCAGGTCATCTGCATAAAGACTGTAGAACACCTCAGATGAAAAGGTAAGGTCCGAAAGATACAATCTAAACAAGTAAGGGCCTAGTACAGAGCCCTGTGGGACACCTTGACTCTAACCAAAGATTTCACCTGTCCATTTGGTGTGTGATACTTGCCATGTCCTATTTGTAAGCCATGCAGCTATCCATCTTATCAACAGTACATCAATACCTAGTTGTACTAATTTATTGATCAGTGTTTTGTGCATGACCCTGTCAAATGCTGAAGATAAATCTATATAAATCATATCACAACACAATTTTTCATTCATAGCTGTTATTATATTGTTATAGAACATCATGTTACAGGTGGTAATAGATCTATTATCAACATATGCATGCTGATATATGGTTTCAAGTCCCAACCTATCTAGTTCTGACAATAACTTATCCAGTATTACCTTCTCCATTATTTTTCCACAACATGAAAGTAGACTTAAGGGTCTATATGATTCTGGGTTTGTCCTACTCCCCTTTCCCTTAAAGACAGGTTTAATAAGTGCATGTCTGCAATCTTGAGGAATCTCCCCATATTTATATGACCTAGTGAATAATAGATGTAATGGCAGTGTAAGTTCTTGCTTAAATGTTCTTAAATCATTGTTACTTATTCCATCTCCTCCCTGCTCTTTGTTTGGATCCGGTTTGCACAGTTCTTTTTCAATATTATATAATTGGATTCCAGTATCTGGGGTTACGTGGATGTCACTAGGACAACTTGCCACCCCTTTTGTGGTGCCAAACTGTTTTGCATAAGATTTTGTAAATATATCTATAATATGTTGTGTCTGAGAATACATTTTAGAATCTGCACACAGTTTATCAATTTGTGTATCTTTACTCCTTCCACATCTTATGTATCTATAAAAAGGTTTCCTATTATGCTCAATATATTTATATAAATGTTCTTCAATTTTTTCTTGATCTTGTCTAACACTGTGTTTAATCTGTTTGTCCAGCTCATTTATTTCATTTTTCAAAGTTGTAGTTCGACCTCTCTTCAATTTCTTATATTTTTGTCTCTCACCATAATCAGGCATCTTGTTCTTAGGTAAATATACCCCCCTGATGTTACGTGCCTAGATCCTGATGCTAAACATTTTTTTTACTTTTTGCACTCAAACAATTTCTCTTTCAAAACTTTCCACATTCCATCTGCAGTTTTTCCACTGAACACCTCAATCCAGTTAGTTTTATATAGCAACTTTTTTGCTTCCATATAATCTGTAATTAACCTTCTGTGCATTGGCTTAGATTTCAGTTTGGCAGAATTATCTAGCAGCAAATTAACCTTTATGACCCAATGATCACTGCATATCAATGATGGTAAAACTTGACTTGAAGTTACAGTAATTTCTTTAGGAACACAAACAATATCTAATATATTCCATCCCCTGTTGTTATTTTTACAATCTGAAGCATTTGTTGTTCCCGAATATACTCTGTGAATAATTTCTTTACTAACATTGTTGAATCAATATTATTCCAGTCTGTTTCTGGTAAATTTAAGTCCCCAGCTAATATTATTCTTTCCTCCTGTGTTTCATGTAAGAAATGTATGAATTCCTATAGGTCATCTGCACTTGACTTTGGGTGGTCTGTGTATACTCCAACAATTGTTATATGTTCCAGGGTTGTCTTTATTGTCACAGTTACACAGTCTATAGTATTGGTATTATCATTGCACATGTAATAATCACACGTCTCATAGCTATCTTTAATGCCTATCATAACACTTCCACCTGATATTTTTGTTAGAATGCCTGTTACAGTAAAAACATTTATACCCTGACAAAACTGGTTTCCAGTCATTGTTCTTTAACCATGTTTCACAAACTATAACAACATCAGTCATGTGGGAATGTAGCAAATTTTCTAATAAAAACACTTTATTATTAATGCTCCTATTATTAACAACCATCAGAGATGCATGGCAATGGGTGTTGCGTTGGTTGTGAAGGCCCTCATGGAATTCCCAAGTACAGGTGTGCTAACACACAGACATTGTTATACTCAGTCATGCACATGTACACATGTGTCAGTACAGGGGTGCATCACTGCAGGTGGTCATAGCTGTGTACCTAGCTATTGTTCAAGGAAAGATGGCTTGTGTAGGGGTTGTGTGTAAAGTGGTATCCTGCCACCTGCCAGGTGGCAGCAGGCAATCTATCGACAGACACTAATGTGGTGACCCTCAGGGTGAGAATGACATACATCAGCCAATCCTGCAGGTGCCTCCTGCACATGGCCACTGAGGTGATCAAGATGACATGTATGCAAAATGCATTACAGCATATGGTTAGTTTCTGTGTTGGAGACCTGCATCCAAGCATGTTCTGTTGACTGTGGTAGTGTAGTGGAAGTACCCATCCCATGTGGAGCGTACAGGGTGACATCTCCTATATGTGCCAGTTCTTACACAGCTGGGCAGATATGTCAGTGTAAATCAAGTTTAGGTTGCCTGTACATATCCCAGCAGGATACCTGCCATCTGCACATCTGTACAGGGACTGACAGTCATCAGCTTGGCAACTAGCTATGCAGTAGAATGAGTGTGTTGACAGATAGACGTTTGACAACAATATGTACACCATAACTACATGTCAGAAGCCCTCACTAACATGTGCTGTACAGATGATAGTCTGCAGTTACATTCCACATTTTGGATCATTACCCAGCAAGGAGTATATACTGTGACACAGCTCACTCACTAGGGATACAACAGGGAGGCCTCAGTGTTCAGCTATGCTTGCAGGTGTGCCTGTTGTCAGTACTACATTTAGCACTCTGCTATTGCCTGGCTAAGCACTGTCAACAGTAGTACTGCCATGATACACTACATGCCAGTGTGACAGCACATACCCTGGACTAATACCCCTGTATGTGAGAATACAAACTGGAAGTCGACCACCACAATGAATGGATAAAAAGTATTTATTGTGAACAGATAAGCGCTTTCACGTGTACCAAGACACGCTTCTTCAGATCCTTACAACAAACATCTTCTAAAACCAAGTATATATACACATTTCTAAATTGATCAATTAGCTTAATTAATCTAAACCTAACCATGTGAATAAAATCATCTAATTAAACAAACCAAGCACTGGCAAGTACTATTGCTCATGTTGCAGAGTAGATGGAATAAATAAATAAATAAATGCAGAACCAACAAAGCTCAAACAGTTAAATGATGAACAAAACTCCTTAGTTGAAACAAAGGTAATTAATCATAAAACTATGTGTCTTAAGAACTCTTATTCAACCAGTCCTAATGACTGAAATAAATATATGTTTTAAAACTCTATGTCCTATATATCCTAAGAGTATATGATGAATGTGCAAAGCCGCTGAGGTAGAATACAATAGAAAAATGAAAATAAAAATAAAATAAAAATAAAACTGAAATATCTAATGTTGTCAGGCAATGGCATAAAATTACTGCCCTTCCTTTTAAAACTCTATTACATGAATTATCAGTAAAAGTGAAAACCTAGCTTATATATAAATCTAAAATAAAATATATAAAAATATATACAGTGTAAAACAACAATATGAAATTTTTCTATGTATATATGTCTGATAAATAAATATAAACAGTGTAAGGAAAGTATATGAAAATATAAATGTATGCATATTAGTGAAGCCATGTGTATGGCTCACTTGGTGATACGGCAGTATCAAATAAACACATAAACACATCGAACTGGAAAGGAACAAATATGGTCAAACATAAGGGCTCCACACCTTCATACACATTTCGTAACAGTAAGAATCTCAGTAGACTCCTATGTATAGAGTCTAATAATGTTAATAAGAATATAAGTATTAACAAGGATGTGAAGTCAGGTACTTTTCCTTGTAACAAGTGCAGTGCATGTACATTGATTACTACAGTCCAGGAGTTTGAACATCCAGTGTTGAACTACAGGTTTGAACCACATCACAAAGGTACATGTGTAAGTAAGAACCTTATATATTTAGCCACATGTCAGAGCTGTACAGTATTCTATGTAGGAATGACTACTAGGACCTTGAGGGAGAGGATACTGGAACATGCTTTAGATATTAGGAAGTGTGATACCAAAAGTGCTTTGGCTAAACACATTGCTAATAATCCAACACATTCATTTGTATTTAGAATCCTACAGACAGTCCCACCTAATTCTAGAGAAGGAGACATTTTCAATGATTTAGAGCTGGTGGAACTCTCTTGGATTTTCAAACTCAAAGCACATTATGAGCCAGGACTTAATCAATATGTTAGTGTAAGGGCTCCGTTGAAAGGACGCAGTGCAAAGTAATTCTCTCAACCATGTCTGATTTCTTTGAACCATGTCTGATTTTAGTGACAGTGTATACAGATATATTTTTTTGATTGCACTTGTTTATTATTACATTTTTATTCTACATACAGACTTGGATCAGCAGTTTCTCCTTGACATACTCACAATGTCAGTACAAGAAAGTATAGTGTAATTTGTATACCCTATCAGGAGGTTTCAGCCTGCTACGCTTTTGTTAGGTTGACAGTTTTACATACACATTTGGATAGTACATGACCATGTATTTGTATAGATTTTTATAGATTTTTATAGATTTTTATAGATACTAGGTTTCATACCAAGTTTTTTCGTTTCATGACTTTCATATATTGTTTATCTCTTGTAACTTGTGTCTGTTTATGAGTTCCATTTAACACATGCAATTAATTTATTCCAGATGTTTGACCATATTTGTTCCTTTCCAGTTCGATGTGTTTATGTGTTTATTTGATACTGCCGTATCACCAAGTGAGCCATACACATGGCTTCACTAATATGCATACATTTATATTTTCATATACTTTCCTTACACTGTTTATATTTATTTATCAGACATATATACATAGAAAAATTTCATATTGTTGTTTTACACTGTATATATTTTTATATATTTTATTTTAGATTTATATATAAGCTAGGTTTTCACTTTTACTGATAATTCATGTAATAGAGTTTTAAAAGGAAGGGCAGTAATTTTATGCCATTGCCTGACAACATTAGATATTTCAGTTTTATTTTTATTTTTATTTTTATTTTCATTTTTCTATTGTATTCTACCTCAGCGCTTTGCACATTCATCATATACTCTTAGGATATATAGGACATAGAGTTTTAAAACATATATTTATTTCAGTCATTAGGACTGGTTGAATAAGAGTTCTTAAGACACATAGTTTTATGATTAATTACCTTTGTTTCAACTAAGGAGTTTTGTTCATCATTTAACTGTTTGAGCTTTGTTGGTTCTGCATTTATTTATTTATTTATTCCATCTACTCTGCAACATGAGCAATAGTACTTGCCAGTGCTTGGTTTGTTTAATTAGATGATTTTATTCACATGGTTAGGTTTAGATTAATTAAGCTAATTGATCAATTTAGAAATGTGTATATATACTTGGTTTTAGAAGATGTTTGTTGTAAGGATCTGAAGAAGCGTGTCTTGGTACACGTGAAAGCGCTTATCTGTTCACAATAAATACTTTTTATCCATTCATTGTGGTGGTCGACTTCCAGTTTGTATTCTCACTTTGACTTCATTTATTTCTGGAGAAGACCTTTGGGCTACAGTGACTGTGTGTTTCAGATTAATACCCCTGTATGTAACGCATTCACATGGATAACAGTGCTGTACAGGCCTCATATATGTCTGTGTCCCACACATGACACTCACACCCCTTGCTACTGTAATGACAGCACATAGGCACATGTATTGTACATGGCATTACATACACATATTAAACATGTCAGTACCCTGCTATGTTATCAGACTGGGTGGTGTGACCTGGTTACCAGGGCTAAGCCATGTTTAGCAAGTATCAACATTGCTGCAATATAACAGCTAAGCTGATTTGCGCACTGTTAAGCAAAGCCTACACTGTGTAAGCGCCTGTACGTTTACCCAAAGCTTAGCACTGCTTAGCTTTGCTCAAACCTATGCAAACCCACTTAAAGCCACTCAGAACTGCCTTAACCATTCTGAATCCAACAGCCCTTGTTCTGCCCAGCAACAAAATGAACAGCCCTTGAACCCAGGACCCTGTACACTAAAGTCACAACACTTAACCACTATGCCATGACCACTGTGAAGACAGCTATTGTTTTACCAATATAGCTGTCAATACACATATTGAATAGTATTGAACAATTGCCTTTACTTCCTTAATTGTGTAGTCCTTGGTATTAATATATGACTGTTGCATCACATATGTTATTTTATCATAATGTACACATAGTAGATACATATGGTGAGATGCATCTGGGAGGGTATACACAACCATGAGGTTTACACATGACAGGAATATGGTTATATACATATAGTAGATCTATATATGTCTAAATGTACATAGACATGTATACCCATACATATGTCTGTATACACATCTGTATAGTGCAACATATATATGGCCATATGCACATCTCTTTGTATGTACATGTATGTATATATATATATATATATATATATATATATATATATATATATATATGTGTGTGTGTGTGTGTGTGTGTGTGTGTGTGTGTGTGTGTGTGTGTGTGTATGTGTGTGTGTGTATATACATATATATATATATATATATATATATATATAAACATATGTGTATATATATATATATATATATATATATATATATATATATATATACACACACATATATGTATATATACATATATGTATATATATATATATATATATATATATATATATATATATATATATATATATATACATATATGTATATATAGTTATACACGTATGCACATCCTATGTGTACAGATATGCTTAGTTATGTTGGTATATATGTAGAGAGCTATAACTATATGTGCATACATATCTATTCTGATATACCTACTACTGTCAATATATGTCTAGATATCCATACGCATATGTGCATATGTATCTCTATATGTATATGTGCAGACATATATTGCTCTGTATATGTATATATCTGAGTGTTTATATGTATATCTATGTACATATACATATCCATCTATGCATGTCGATATGTATATGTGTATATATCTATATAAATATTTGGAAAGTTATATATACATATATGTTCACCATATGTCCTGAACATGGAGTGGAGCCCTACCTCATCTTCGTAGTGTAAGGGGATGTCAGGTATGTGTTGCAGGTATATTTGTAGACTATTGCTGCTGCAACAGGGATTGTCTTCTCAGACATAGTGTGTGTGGGAGGTAACATCTTAATTTTAGCATTGCGCCATTGGCTACTGACAGACATCCTAAGGACATCATAATACAGTACCACTGCTAGCACAGTAATGCTCCTGTGGACTACATCAGAGATATGGCCAATATATGTGGACTATCTGACACACTCTGGACTGTCCAGAGATATACACAGGACCCCTTAGTGCAAGACATCTGGACCATGTCTGAAAATATGGATGTTAACAGCCATGTAGATGGGTCTAACATGTAACTACTGGTATACATTTGCCCCCATAGGTTATGCATTCACACACCCCTGTCTGTCCTGACACATAATAACTGCTGGTACAGAGGTGCCATAGCCATATACTATCCACTAATTATTGACATACATCTGTTCAGCATCGCACTGCTTTGTCTGACGTACATGACTGTTATGGTGGCCCAGCAGCAGTACATCTGGCAAGTATCTGGACATGACATCTCACTGAGTAAGTACACTAAGCTGCTAGGCATATAACAAAGCACTGTGCAGGCTACAGGCAGACTGGCTCAACACTGGCCTACATTTCCTATGGGGGAATACACATGTACCTGCATATATAGCAGGCACTACAGGCATGTCACAGCACAGAGTAACAGACACCTGTGTGAAAGTGTATAACCACAACCAATGTGAACACAGCCACAGCCACATATGGTAAGCTAGCATAATATTACAGTATATGGACTATCTGTTCAACACCATGCTCATATGTGCCACTCACACACTAACCCTACATATACTGGGCCGCTACACAGTGTGGTCAGATGCCTGTCCATGATATGGGACACATGTGTGTTTGGCCCTACAAACATGTAAGCTGATAGGGTAACAGTGGAGCAGCATGTAAAATCAGATAGAACAGGACCAAGAGCAATGACATCTACCACAGTCTGTACACAGGCCAAGGTACATATTAACAATACACACACTGTCGGCAATCACCATAAGTACACAGATCTCAGTACTGTACACACAATCACAGAATGTCCAGATTATGTCATCACATATAACCCCTACTATACATAAAATGTGTACCATTCTGATATCTCACTGGCTTGTTATCAGATATGATGTCGCTAAATATGGTGTACAGCACATATGCACTTCTTACTGCATAACATATGTACAGAGGTTGACAGAGTTGTGGCTGGAGGCACAAACACAGGGCCAATATTGACATGTTGCTGTGATAACCCCATACATTTACTGTTATAACAGGGTTTGTTGCAACATATGTCCTAAGAGGGATATGAAATCAATAACTCTCACAGCTTTCACCATCTACACACTGCAATCCTCACACTACCTTCTGCAATTCATAGATAGGTGCTCTGTGGGTAACACATGAAACAAAAGGCACACGCACTGCCCAGTCTGCAGATGACCTACAGATGGGGGTTTCCTCATAAACATAGCACTGACATGACAGGGATTAAAACATGTAGGACAGCCATATCCACACACACCCTGTTAAACCAACATTACTCCAAATGCAGTATAGCAGCACATACAGTCTGTAGTCAGGTCAAGCACATCCCCCTCCTGTGTGTTGGCCTCTTTCCACATTGTATGTTGTTAGTGGTAAATCCCTAATCCATCTGTGATGCTGTTTGTCAAATAACAGATTGAGTTCCTGCTCACAGTGAATGAAAAGGCCCAACATCAACATGATGTTCCTAGATATTGGAGTGTGTTTCCATGCAATTTGCTATGGAAATGTTACCACAGCTGTTCCACATGCAATCACCTAGAGAAGGACTGCAATTCGTGCAGAGGCCATCAGCTGATTATGAGCATCACTTAAAATACACATGCTGCTGTCTAAGCAAAGCAGGTGTAAGTCTCCACATCCACCAGAGTGGGAGTGAGAGAGGCAGACAGAGGCAGAGATAAGTCAGGGAGGGGTGGGAGAGTAAAACTTAAGAATGTTTGCATCACACACCTACCAGTCATCATGTTCTTTCAGCTGTTCCCATTAGGGGTCGCCAAAGCGGATCACCTGTTTCCATTTCATCCTGCTCTCTGCATCTTGCTCTGTCACACCAACCACTTGCATGTCCTCTCTCTCCACATCCATAAACTTTATCTTAGGCCTTCCTCTTTTCCTGTTACCTAGTAGCTTCATCCTTAGCATCTTTTTCCCAATATACTCAGCATCCCTCCTCAGCACATGTCCAAACCGTTGTAATCCTTCCTCTCTGGTTTTGTGTCCAAACCTTCAAACCTGGACTGACCCTCTAATATACTTATTCCTAATCCTGTCCACTCTCGTCACACCCAGTGCAAATATTAACATCTTTAACTCTGCCACATACAGCTCAAACTCCTGCCTTTTTTCAATGCCACTGTCTCCAACCCATATAACATAGCTGGTCTCACTACCCTCTTGTAGACCTTCCCTTTCACTCTTACAGGTACTCGTCTGTCACAAATCACTCCTGACACTCTTCTCCACCCACTCCATCCTGCCTGTACTCTCTTCTTCACCTCTCTTCCACACTCACCGTTACTCTGAACTATTGACCCCAAGTATTTAAACTCATCCACCTTCGCCACCCCTACTCCTTACATCCTCACCATTCCTCTATCCTCCCCCTCATTCACACACATATATTCTGTCTTAGTCCTGCTGACCTTCATTCCTCTTCTCTCTAGAGCATATCGCCATCTCTCCAGGGTCTCGTCCACCTGTTCCCTACTCTCACTACAGATCACAATGTCATCTGTAAACATCATAGTCAATGGAGACTCCTGTCTGATCTCGTCTGTCAACCTGTCCAACACCATTGCAAATAAGAAAGGGCTCAGAGCTGATCCTTGATGTAAACCCACCTCTACCTTAAATGCATCCGTCACTCCCACCGCAGACCTCACCGCTGTCACACTACCCTCGTACATATCCTGTACCACTCTTACATACTTCTCTGTCACTCCTGACTTCCTCATACAATACCTCAACTCCTCTCTAGGCACCCTGTCATATGCTTTCTCTAAGTCCACAAAAACACAATGCAACTCCTTCTGACATTCTCTGTACTTTTCCATCAACACTTCCAGAGCAAACGTCACATCTGCAGTGCTCTTTCCCGGCATGAAACCTTACTGCTGATCGTTAATCATCATGTCCCTTCCTAACCTAGCTTCCACTACTCTTTCCCATAAATTCATGCTGTGACTGATCCATTTAATCCCTCTGTAGTTACTACAGCTCTGCACATCACCCTTATTCTTAAAAATCTGAGCCAAAACACTTTTTTCTCCATTCCTCAGGCATCCTCTCACTTTCCAAGATTTCATTAAACAATCTGGTTAAAAACTCCACTGCCATTTTACCTAAACACCTCCATGCTTCCACAGGTATGTCATCTGGGCCAACAGCCTTTCCATTCTTTATTCTCTTCATAGCTATCCTTACTTCCTCCTTGCTAATCCATTGTACTTCATGATTCACTATCCCTACATCATCCAACCTTTTCTCCCTCTCATTCTCTTCATTCATCAACCCCTCAAAGTACTCTTTCCATCTCCTCAATACACTCTTCTTGCTTGTGAGTATGTTTCTCTCATTATCCTTTATCACCTTTACCTGCTGCATATCTTTCTAAGCTCGGTCCCTCTGTCTAGCCAATCGGTACAGTTCCTTTTCTCCCTCCTTAGTGTCCAGCCTTTAATACAACTCCTTATATGCCTTATCCTTAGCCTTCGCCACCTCTCTCTTTGCCATGCACCTCATCTCCTTATACTCCTGTCTACTTTCTTCATCTCTCTGACAATCCCATTTCTTCTTTGCCAACCTCTTTGTCTGCATACTCTCCTGTACTTCCTCATTCCACCACCATGTCTCCTTGTCATCCTTCCTCTGTCCAGATGTGATACCAAGCACCTTTCTAGCTGTCTCCCTTACTAGCTCTGCTGTAGTTACCCAGCTATTTGGTAACTCTTCACTGCCACCCAGTGCCTGCCTTAACTCATTCCTGAACTCCACCTCACAATTACCCTTTTTCAATTTCCACCATTTGATCCTTGGTGCTGCCCTCACACTCCTCCTCTTCTTGATCACCAACGTCATCCTACAAACCACCATCCTATGCTACCTAACTGCAGTTTCTCCGGTCACCATTTTACAGTCTCCAGTCTCCTTCAAACTGGCCTTCCTACATAAGATATAATCCACCTGTGTGCATCTTCCTCCACTCTTGTATGTCACCCTATGCTTCTCCCTCTTGTTAAAATACGTATTCACCACAGCCATGTCAATTCTTTTTGCAAAATTCACTACCATCTGACCTTCTGCATTCCTTTGTTTAACACCATACTTACCCATCACTTCCTCATCCCCTCTGTTCCCTTCATCAACATGCCCATTGAAATCTGTTCCAATCACTACTCTCTCACCCTTGGGTACAGTCATCACCACTTCATCCAATTCACTCCAAATTTTTTCTTTCTCATACATTGCACACCCAACTTGTGGAGCATATGCACTAACAACATTCATCATTACACCATCAATTTCCAACTTCATAAACAACACTCTATCTGACACTCTTTTCACATCCAAAACACTCTTAGCATACTGTTCCTTCAGAATAATTCCTACGCCATTTCTCCTCCCATCCACACCATGATAAAACAATTTGAACCCACCTCCAATACACTTAGCCTTACTCCCCTTCCATCTGGTCTCTTGCACACACAATATACCAACCTTCCTTCTGTCCATCATATCAGCTAGCTCTCTCCCTATAACAGTCATACTGCCAACATTCAAAGTTCTGACTCTCACTACCACAATCCTAGCCTTTCTCCTCTCTTCCTGCCTTCGGCCATGCCTTCTACGTCTTCTCCTCCTTTGGCCAACAGTAGCCCAATTTCTGCCAGCACCCTGTTGGCTAACAGTACTGGTGGCAGTCATTGTTAACCCAGGCCTCAACCGATCCAGTATGGAAATATTTACTGGTGTCTGCATCAAATGATTTGGCGAAGTTTTACGCCGGATGCCCTTCTGACATAACCCTCCCCATTTATCCGAGCTTGGGACTGGCACAAAGAAATGCACTGGCTTGTGCATCCCCAGTGGCTGGGTTGTCACACACCTACCAGTACAGGGTATCAAACCCCTAATGACTTTGTAGTACTATCACATGTCTATGCAGTTATTGGATGAACCACATAGGTTACATGTTGAGGAGCCCTCCAAACATATATGTGATAGTGAGTGACATCTGCAACAGTGATATGGTAGCTATAGAGTAGGTGTAGTACATGTGCCCGTCCACATGAACAGGTGTCAGCGTCAACACAGCCACACTCTCACAGGGACACACAGACATTGACACACTTCAGGGCTCTTTGGATTCTGCAAGCTTTGCACGGCATGCAAGATTAGTGCAGGAGCTCCAGCAGGCAATATGTCTGCCATGCGATCCAGGAATAACCTGTAGTTTTGTGCATGAATGCTCCTGCACTAGTCCTGCATGGACTCAACCCCTGTTTGGAAATTACCCCATTTGCAGGACAAATCTATGCAAATGAGGTGAATTTGTGATCCAGGAAGCAGGAAACCGGCCGTGCAGGACTAATGTAATCTGCAGAAATGTAGTCTGCCAGTAACGGAGTACATTTCTGCAAATTACAAAACGGAGCCATGACAGCACCAAATAAAGGGTGGATATCATGTAGAAAGCATGCCAATGGCCAGGTATAATGCCATTGGCATGGAAAACACTTGAAAAAAAAAATCAACTTTTATTTTTTTTTTAGCCGATATTGGCTGTTTAAGTGTAGGGCAACAGCACGCAAATAGGATCAGAGGAAAATAAGAAAATAAACCTACAGTAAGCATTCTAGCTAAAATCACTTTTCTACCATTATACCCAATGGCAGGCAGAAGACAACATGGCCAGTGAGTAGTGGTTGCTAAGGGGGGGGGGTTCAGTGTGGGACATGTAACTATGCATTAACTGGCAATCCTATGCAAATGAGGGTAATGACAGTGAATCCCAGATTTCCCCTGCATGCTAGTCAGCTCCCAACAGTGTAAGAGCAGGAGTAGCTTGGTGCAAGCCTAGGCATTAGCTGTCATCATAGGGGTGTGTGTCATGCATACTGTAAGCGGATTGGAGCCCTGTGGCTCAGGTTTGCTCCTAGCTTAGCACAGCTAGGCAAGGGTGTGTCTCTGACTCTGCCTAGCACTCTTTACATTGCCTAAGTGGGTGTGCGCCCCGCAATCCGGGTTTTAAAGAAAAAAAATAAAAGTAAACCAGGAAATAGCAGCTCTGTGCACATTTGAGCACTATGTTTGTGCGGTCTGACCCCCTTAAACAGGAAGGCAATGGGAAGGGAAAACAGTAGTAGGAAGGTAATCTAGAAGAACTAGTATAGCTGGCAGGTGAAATGTATCAGAATCAGCCAATTACACAGACGGCAGACCAGACCAGCCCAGAACACTACTATAAACTATGCAAACACCTTCCCCTCTGTTTTTTCCCATATTCTACACCACCAGTGTATACAAGCGGGGAACTTTTAACAAACAAAACAACAAAATCAAAACAACAAAATGATAGGGGCTGCAACAGGCATCATTCAACAACATGTGGAAGAGGCTGAGGATGGTGAGGATGTAAATGCTATTGACCAACCCACAGTAAGGAGACGGAGAAGAGTGTACAGACCCAGGGTAACCTACCAGGGGCTACAAGAGCTGGAGAAAGTGGAGCTCTATAGGGTGGACAGGGACCTCCTACAGCAAATTGTTGAGCTGTGCCAGTCATGCCTGACACACCAAACTAACAGAGGGGAACCCATCCCAGTGGATACCAAGGTATGTGTAGGCCTAGGAATACTAGCCACAGTTACCTTCCAAAGCTCAACTGGGGATATCATGGGGATCTCACAGGCATCAGCATTCGGAGTATTCCACCAGTTCCTGGATGCCATGTCAGCACATGCCGGTGAGCACGTTTATTTCCTCAACACCTGTGAGGTGTTGGCCAGCAATATGTGTCTCTTCCACCAAATAGCAGAATACCCTGCAGTAGTGGGTGCTATAGACTGCATGCACATACACATCAAATCACCACCCGGTGAGCCGGTTAGAGTCTACATAAACTGCAAGGGCTTCCCCTCCATCAGCTGCCAGGTCATGTGCGATGCCCAGTGCATTATAATGAATGTGTGTGCTTGCTGCCCTGGAAGCTATCACGATTCCCACATCTGGCATCTGACGCACCTGTACCAGAGATTTGCCAGTTGGGACATCACTTATGGCCACCTAGTAGGGGATGCTGGTTACGCACTGAACTTGTGACTGATGACACCCATCAGAAATGCACACACACTCAACAAGAACACCATAATGAGGCACACGCACAGACCAGACTTATAATAGAGCATGTGTTTGGGATGCTCAAGTCATGGTTCTGGTGCCTGGACACATCTGGTGGAGCCTTGCAGTACTCACCAGCTACATGTTCTCAAATTGTTATGGTATGTGCCATGCTACACAGTATGATCCTGTAGAAACATTTGCAGCAGGAACAGCATAGGGCAGGGCCACATAACCCCCTACCAATGCCAAGGCCTTCACAGGCCCAGAGGGACTAGGAGGAGGAACAACCTGAGCCTGCCCCAGTAGGCAGATGGAGGCGTGCCCAGTATGCCCTGGCCTTGGCAAAGAGGCAATGCATAGCACATACACTGACACAGTAGGGACCCAGGGAATGATACCTCTCTCTGATCGCACATACAGTAAAAGGGATGCCAGACATGGCACTAGTAGATAGTAGACACCGATAGTGGCACCATGACATCTGTAACACATACTGGAGTCACCATAATAGCCAGTACTACACAGGGTGACAAAACCCACTGCTGGAAATGTGGTGGGTGATATGTGTGTCCATATGACTCACACATGCCAGTCTGGGAGGTTCGCATACCCAACAACAGTCTCAGCCAGCAGGACAGGTGTAGACAAACACAAACAGAGGCTGTGCTATGACTTCTGAATGATGTCTATGGGTAACCTCCTCTCCAGGCCTACCCAGACAGACTACAGCAGGTCAGGCAGTGGGATGTTAGTTCTGAAGGGTAGGAAGTCAGACACTAATATGTAGGTCAACCAACGCTAAGACCTGTAGTACACTGATATGCCTCTAGTCAGCATGATAGGTTATAATACAGAAGGAAATGGAGTACCTGACATACCAGTACTGTCATAGCAAATGTGTACAAGTGCCAGGTGTGCCCCCTATCCTATGTAGAAATGTAGAAACAGTCAGGTGTGCCCTCCAATCCTGTGTAGAAATGTAGTAGCAGTCAGCTGTGCCCCCCATCTTATGTAGACATGTAGAAACAGTCAGGTGGGCCCCTTCCCCAATCCAGTGTAAAAATGTAGTAACAGGTGTGCCCCCCAATCCTGTGTAGAAATGTAGAAACAGTCAGGTGTGTCCCCCAACAATCCTATGCAGAAATGTAGTAACAATCAGGTGTTCCCCCTACTCCTATGTAGACATGTATAAACAGTCAGGTGTTCCCCTTCCCCCAATCCAGCATAGAAATGTAGTAACAATCAGGTGTGTCTCTAATCCTGTGTATAAATGTAGAAACAGTCAGGTGTGTCCCCCCAAAATCCTATGTAGAAATGTAGTAACAGTCAGGTTTGCCCCCACTCCTATGTAGATATTTAGAAACAGTCAGTTGTGCCCCTTCCCCCAATCCAGCATACAAATGTAGTAACAGTCAGGTGTTCCCCCCAAATCCTGTGTAGAAATGTAGAAACAGTCAAGTGTGTCCCCCCATAATCCTATGTAGAAATGTAGTAACAGTCAGGTGTGCCACCCACTCCTATGTAGACATGTAGAGGCAGTTAGGTGTGACCCTTCCCCCAATCCAGCATACAGTTGTAGTAACAGTCAGGTGTGCCCACCATATCCTGTGTAGAAATGTGTGTCCCCCCACAGTCCTATATAGAAATGTAGTAACAGTCAGGGGTTCCCTCTCCCAGACACTGTGCAGAAATGTAGAAACAGACAGGTGTGCCCCTTCCCCCAATCCTGCATAGAATATAGTAACAGTCAGGTGTGCCCCCTCCCCCAATCTTGTGTAGTAATGTACACACAGTCAGGTGTGCTCCCCCCAACACAACCTACACATGTAGTAACAGTCAGGTGTGCCCCCCAAACCTATTTAGAAATGTAGTAATGGTCTGGTGCCCCCCCCCAATCTGATGTACACACATCCTAACAGTCATGTGTGCCCCCCACACAACCTTATGTAAAAATGTATTAACATGTATGTGTAGGTATACCAGTAGAGCACAGATGCCCAGAGGTGGCCAAGGTACCAGGATATGTTGTAGCATTTGTACAGTATGCAGGTCTCTGTGTGTTAGGTTGGTGTGTGTTTCATATTGTGTGAGAGTGGTCAGTATGTATGCATGTTGAGGTAGGACCTGGTGGCCATTGCCAACTACTGCTGATGACAGGGACAAACCCTCAAAACTGCAGTGCCAAAGAAAATTCCCACAAGTATAACACATGCTAGTAGTAATCCATTGAAAATGTATGGTGATAATATGTGTCACCATCTGAAAGACTGACATGGCATGGCTGTTGAGCTTGATATACAAGCAGTACACAGGGGAAAGTACCCCAGCCATACAGTATATATTGTGTCACTGTGAAATGGAGACACCCTTGGAATTGTACATACAGGTATGCATCACATTAACTGGTCCTGTAGTAGGGGATACCGGTGATGTCTGCCCAAACACTTGCAGATCACAAAGGAGGTAGGACTGATGTATTGGGAAACAACTGATATACCTGCACATGCCAGCATAACTGGAATGCCCCATGCATATCTGTGTGTCAGATGCAAGTAGTGTCCATAGCACACATGCACCCAGCTCATGCAAACACCACCCACAAGTACCTCTCTGATCATATCTCTGCTGTGGGGAATGGGTACAATATGACCCCACCTGTATATGGCAATAGCAGAAGAATGTAGCATGCAGTGCAGGTGTCCCATGTAGGTGTATCCCTACTTGTAGGTAGCACCCTGCCAGCATCCATGCCACCTGATCAAGACTGATAGAAGGTACTGGCATGACCACCTATCACACCTAACCTGTCACCCCAGGGGAATATACTGTATGGTGGTCTGAGACTGTAGGACTGACAGAATGCAAGAGCCTGCCACATCTAGCCCACAGCAACACCTAATGGCCCACAGGCCCCTGCCAAAGGCCTGTATCTCACACATACTGCCAATGCATGTTATGTCATGGATACCCAAATAACAACATAACACACTCCACATAAGCCATATGCAAGGCCATGTGGACAAACCACAGTAATATGTCCACCATGTCCCACTGCATGAACTGTGGACCAACACTAACACACACCTGTGATGGCGTGATACCCTTAGGGAAAGTATCAGAAAATATATGCATAATGTATGGAAGAGGTTAGAATAACAGAGGGGGGTGTGGGAGCATGGACAGCATGGAAGGTGCAGGGTCTGACACTAAGCTGTGTGCACACATTATCCTTGGCTGCAAACACATAAATGGGTGGCTACACACCTGCTCGTACACTACAATAAGGGTAATGTCCTGACCCATGGCCACTGCCTCTGGGTAACCTGTGTGAATCTGTACAGCTGTGAGGCATTGCCACAGCAAGATAAGGCCATACTGTCATGTCGATGGATGTACAAGCATGGTATCCTCTGCCAGCACTGTACCAAGGTGCTGAACTAGATACACAGTCCCAGCAGCAAGTGTCTGCAGCTCCCCGTCCAGAATTAGATAACTTACCATGAATACGTAGGTGTCTGCCCACATTACCAGACACAGCTGCAGTCATCCTTGTCCCCCAAAACATCACTGTGAGCAAAAATGTCCACCTGACAGTACATGAGGACAGAAAACATCACAGTGTATAACAGTACATATGTCTGAATATCCCTGCTGACAGCAGTACCATGCAGCTGAAGCAGTACAGACACAATCACCTATAGTACACACTATCCCCTGCACAGTTTGTCCCCATACTGCCAAATGATTGACGGATACCCTGCAGAAACAGTTTTCTACCTGTAGGTGTACAACACAAAGGTCTGCACTGGAGTACAAACTACCTGGAATCGATCCACATATTCAATACAGAAGGGCATACTGGGCATGGTCACACACTTAGAGAAGTGAAGGCAATGTCAGGCAACAACATACTGAAAGGTCATACTGGGCATGCTCACACACTTAAACAAATGAAGCCCATGTCTGCAAACAACAGTGGACCATACATATTTGGCATTTGCAGATGTTAGTGCATACCCTCCTCAGTATGCACCAGTCATGCTTTGCACACACAGTGGATGGGAATACAGACACATATCCAAGGACAACACACTATAATAAACCAAAAGTAGATGTACATAGATGTGTGGAAGAGAGTGACTGTGACAAGGAGCCATCCATTATGAGGCCTCTCCCACCCAGCACACAGCTAAATGGCTACAACCACATGAGGTATAAATGTCACTCACTGTAGACATTAGCCACTGGTATCCATCAGCATTACAGACTATGTGGTGCAAGTGCTAGATGTGCAACATGACTGTACAAGGAAGTAGTCATCTAGCAGCTGTATACATTTACCTGTGGAATATAACCCTGCGTGAGCCCACATGTGTGTCAACCTCTAGAAGAATGGGTTATGGCCCATGCACATACACTGCCTCCCCATAGTCCTACTATGACAAGACTGCTGAGGTCATCCACTTTGAAATACAACTTTAGGAAAGGGGTAGCCCAGTAATCTCTGTGGTGTGCCCTATAACTGTGTACTGCTGTAGTGTGATAAGCTAGTTAGATAGGAGTTCTAATCACTGACATAGGAACTGTGTGTGTGTGTGTTTGTCTCTGTGTAGAGAGCAATGATTTTAGGCTAGTCACATGCACTACAATTCAAATGCCCTACTTTGGCAAGGCTGCTGATGTCATTCACTGTGAAATACACCTATGGGAAAGGTGTAGTACAGTAAACTCTGTGGCACATCCCATAACTGCGTACTGCTGTAGTTTGATAAACTAGTTAGGTAGGAATTCTAATCCCAGACATGACAATTGTGTGTGTGTGTGTGTGTGTGTGTATGTGTGTGGTGTGTGTGTGTGTGTGTGTGTGTGTGTGTGTGTGTGTGTGTGTGTGTGTGTGTGTGTGTGTGTGTGTGTGTGTGTGTGTGTGTGTGTCTGTGTGCATCTCTGTGTAGAGAACAATGCCTTTTTAGGCTAGTCACACTCACTACAATTCAAATGCCCTACTTTGGCAAGGCTGCTGATGTCATTCACTGTGAAATGCACCTTTCAGAAAGCTTTAGCCCAGTAATCTCTGTGGTGCATCCTATAACTGCGTACTGCTGTAGTATAATAAAGTAGTTAGGTAGGAGTTTGAATCCCAGACATGGCAATTGTGTGTGTGTGTGTGTGTGTGTGTGTGTGTGTGTGTGTGTGTGTGTGTGTGTGTGTGTGCGCGTGTGTGTGTCTGTCTGTGTAGGGAGCAATACATTTTAGGCTAGTCACATTCACTACAATTCAAATGCCCTACTTTGGCAATCCTGCTGATGTCATTCACTGTGAAATACACCTTTGGGGAAAGAGTACTCCAGTAATCCCCATGGCATGTCCTATAGCAGCGTAATTCTGTAGTATGATATAGAAATCTGGTAGGTGTTCTTTTCCCACACATGGCATGATATTTTTGTGTGTGTTTCTATGTCTGTGTAGGGAGCTAGTCATACTCACTACAATTCAAATGCCCTACTTTGGCAATCCTGCTGATGTCATTCACTGTGAAGTACACCTTTGGGGAAGGAGTACTCTAGTAATCTCTGTGGCGTGTCATATAACTGTGTAGTGCTGTAGTGTAATAGACTAGGTAGGTAGAGTTCTAATCCCAAACATGACAGATGTGTGTGTGCGTGTGTGTGTGTGTGTGTGTGTGTGTGTGTGTGTGTGTGTTTGCCATTCGTATCCTTTGTGGAGGTGGTTGGGAGTGTGTAACAACTGGACTCGATGTGTAGCAGGTTTTGCAAATTCCTTATATGGTGGCTATCACAATGTCCACTGTACAAGGATAACAGATGTGAAATAGCTGAGAGGCTGGGGTGCAAATCCATACCACTACATGTGACATCAAGGCCAGGTGAACAAAGTTTGCAACCCTTGCATTACCTAGTGAACACTATCAACCCATGTCTCATACACACACGCACACACTTGACTAGGCAACAGTCGCTATGTTGGTAGTATCCTGCATGTTGCCCACTGATAGTAACCATTGTGTGATTGCAGTGGGCTACAGAGGGCATGGCACCCTGATCATCAGTCCAATAGGCACATACATGCCGACAGTGCACCTTCCCTATGTTCCCCACTGGACACCTGCAACATCTGTGGTGCCATCAAATGTGACCCACAAAGGACATACCATGCCTGAAAGACATGCCCTGTATGGACAGATGCCACTGACACCAGGAAATATTGGAATAATGCTACCAATTTAGGTGCAGGGTCAACCTGCTGTCCATTAACAGTTCCCACCACATGAGGCCAGGACTGGCACATCTGATGATAATTTGTGTAGAGAACATGGGCCAGACACCCCAGTTACAGTTCCACATGTCACTGTACATGCATGTGGGAGGTGTGCACATCCCAGACACTGTCCATGTCATGGACTAAGGAACACATACATGGCAAGCAATGCACAGCATTGGCCGCACACAATAGTTACCCAGGGGACTGGATGGAGAACACAATACCCATCTGTGTGGGCAAATCAAGACATTACACCCCTGAGCCACACTGCAGACCATTGTCATGTGGCCTGATGCAAAGGTATACCCATCACCTAGCCTTGTATAGCCATCTGGCACAGTTGACCACTACACACTAGTGAAGCAATGCACCCATGCATGTCATTACTGGCACCCTGTGTCTGTGCGTGTGTTGTATGATGCCTATGACCACATTCAGACTCACTACAACCACCATTGGCATACTGAAGCATGCTGTATGATGTCAGAAACCTCCACATACCTTTTGCATATATAACCTCTGTATGACCCCTGTGGTGTTTGTGATACCTGCACAGTACTGTGTTGTGGCAATCTCAAAAGTGATGAGTTGTATTCCTGGCCCTGCCAAGTTTGTCAATGTGTGTGTGTCCCTGTGACAGTGATGCTGACACCTGTTCATGCGGAGAGGCACGTGTGCTGCACCTACCGTATAACTACCATATCACTGTTGCAGATGTCACTCAGCATCACATATACGTTTGGAGGGCTCCTCAACATGTAACCTATGTGGTACATCCAATAACTGCACAGACATGTGATGCACAGACATGTGATAGCACTAGATAGTCATCAGGGGTTTGATACCATGTACTGGTAGGTGAGTGACACAAACATGCTTAGGTTTTACTCTTCCACCCCTCCCAGACTTAGCTTTGTCTCTTTCTGCCTCTCTCACTCCCCCTCTGGTGGATGTGGAGACTTACACTTGCTTTGCTTAGGCAGCAGCATGTGTATTTTAAGTGATGCTCATGATCAGCTGATGGCCTCTGCGCAAAATGCAGCCCTCCTCTAGCTGATTGCATGTGGAACAGCTGTGGTAACATTCCCATAGCCAGTTGCATGGAAGCACACTCCAATATCTAGGAACATCATGTTGGTGTTGACCTTTTCATTTACTGTGAGCAGGACCTCAATCTGTTGTTTGTAAATAGCATCACAGATGGATTGAGGATTTACCTCTAACAACATACACTGTGGAAACAGGCCAACACACAAGAGGTGGATGTGTCTGACCTGACTACAGACTGTAAGTGCTGATATACTGCATTTGGCTTAATGTTGGTTTAACAGGGTGTGTGTGGATATGGCTGTCCTACATGTTTTAATACCTGTCATATCAGTGCTATGTTTATGAGGAAACTCCCATCTGTAGGGTCATCTACAGACTAGGCAGTGGGTGTGCCATTTGTTTCATGTGTTATCCACAGAGCACCTATCTATGAACTGCAGAAGGTAGTGTGAGGATTGCAGTCTGTAGATGGTGAAAGCTGTGAGAGTTACTGACTTCATATCCCTTATAGGACATATGTTGCAACAAACCCTGTTACAACAATAAATGTATGGGGTTATCACAGCAACAATATTGGCCCTGTGATTGTGCCTCCAGCCACAACTCTGTCAACCTCTGTACATATGTCATGTAGTAAGAGGTGCATATGTGCTGTACAGAATATTTAGTGACATCACATCTGATAAGCCAGTGAGATATCAGAATGCTACACATGTTATGTATAGTAGGGGGTTATATGTGATGACATAACCTGGACATTCTGTGGTTATGTGTACAGTACTGAGGTCTGTGTACTTATGGTGATTGTCGACAGTGTGTGTGTTGTTAATATGTATCTTGGCCTGTGTACAGGCTGTGGTAGATGTCATGGTTCTTGGTCCTGTTCTATCTGATGTTACATGCTACTCCACTGTATGTTACCCTATCGACTTGCATGTTTGTAGGGCCAAACACACACATGTCCCATACCACAGAAAGGCATCAGACCACACTGTGTAGTGGCCCAGTATATGTAGGGTTAGTGTGTGAGTGGCACTATGAGGATGGTGTTGAACAGATTATACATATAATGTAATATTACGCCAGCTTACCATTTGTTGCTGTAGCTGTGTTCACATTGGTTGTGGTTATGCATTTTCACACAGGTGTCTGTTACTCTGTGCTGTGACATGCCTGTAGAGCCTACTATATATGCAGGTACATGTGTATTCCCCCATAGTAAAAGTAGTCCAGTGTTGAGCCAGCCTGCATGTAGCCTGCACAGTGCTCTGTTACATGCCTAGCAGCTTAGTGTACTTACCCAGGAAGATGTCATGTCCAGATACTTGCCAGATGCATTGCTGCTGGGCCACCATAACAGTCATGTATGTCAGACAAAGCAGTGGGATGCTGTACAGATGTATGTCAATAACTAGTGGGTAGTAAGTGGCTATGGCACCTCTGTACCAGTGGTTATTATGTGTCAGAACATACAGGGGTTTGTGAATGCATAACCTATGGGGGAAAATGTATACCGGTAGTTATGTGTTATACCCATCTACATGACTGTTAACATCCACATTGTCAGGTTTGGTCCACATGTCTTGCACTAAGGGGTTCTGTGTATACCTCTGGACTGTCCAGAGTGTGCTAGACTGTCCACATATATTGGCCATATCTCTGCTGTAGTCCACAGGAGCATTACTGTGCTAGCAGTGGTACTGTACTATGATGTCTGTAGGATGTCTGTCAGTAGCCAATGGTGCACACATTAAAAGCAGATGTGACCTCCCACACACACCACGTCTGTGAAGACAATCCCTATTACAGCAACAATAGTCTACAAATATACCTGCAATGCATACCTGACATCCCCTTGCACTACAAAGTTGGGACTATAGGGGCTGAGGTAGGGCTCCACTCCATGTTTAGTACATATGGTGAACATATCTATATATATAATTATCCAGATATCTGTATAGATATATACACATATATATATATATATTGACATACATAGATAGATATGTATATGTACATATATATATATATACAAATAAACACTCAGATATATACATATACAGAGTAATATATGTCTACACATATAGAGACACAGATACATATGCACATATATGTATGGATATCTACATATATATTGACAGTAGTAGGTATATCAGAATAGATACATATGTGCATATAGTTATAGATATCTACATATATATCAACATAACTAAGCATATCTGTACACATAGGATGTGCATACATATATACCTATATATACATATATATATATATATATATATATATATATATATATATATATATATATATATATATGGGTCTACTATGGTTGATTGAAAACTCACTTGACTGAAAATGAAATTACTAGGACCACTTCACTGAAAGCTCACTTCACTGAAAACTCACTTCACTGAAACTCATTTCGTTGAAAGTCATAAATGGCCTTTTCCCCACTGTAGTGTGACCCTGGAGTTAGTATATAAAGTAAGGGGGGTGTGGGGGATGAAGCCCCCCACATATCTTGGTTATATATTCTCTTTTGGAAACATGTATTGCACTTGTAAGTATTACTGTGTATTGTTTGAAATGTTTATAATAAGTAATGTCCTTCAATCAAAATTAAGTTGTTTTTGAGTATAATGTCCATGACCGTTTGAAACATTAAAACCCTTGATACTAATAATTCACCAGGGCTTTTGGATAGTGGTGTTTCAGCAAACTTATCTATACCTCCCGGACAAGGCAGTCCATGTGAACTGACGAGTTCACATTCAGAGGCTACGATTGGTTCAAGACGAGGAGAGGGAGAACATTTCAATATTGGTCAGACGGAAACCCAACAATGAGATTTACAAGCATCCTTTTTTTTCTGACTGGATTCAGGGTAATGGTGCTGAAGTGTTTACCAATGATCCAGTCGGTGAAAACTACGGAACTTTAGAGAAACAGATTTCTCAATTTGAAAAAGAAGTTTGAGAGCTTCGGAAACTACAAGTGGAAAACAGTTACTTAAAAGAATGTTTACGAAGATAGCAGATTCCAAAAGGACTTTGTACATGGAAATTTCCAACAGGTATGGACCATGGGTCTGATTTATACAATGAACTGGTTGCGTTATTTAGCAGACATGGCTGTGAACTATTGGAATTGTTGGTAAGAGAAAATGATAAAAAGATGACTCTACTTAACAAACAAGTTGATGTTTTAAACAACAGAATCACTAATGACTTATGCTTTCATTTAAAATGTAATGAATATAGAGCTGTGTTTGTAAATGTAGATAAAATTATTGTTTCTATTAAGAACAAGAAAACAAATAAACTTCTGAGAGATAGCTCTGATTATGAGCGGGGTACAGCATACCCTTTACCTAACAATTTTAACAAAGTTAATAGTGGTAATCACAGTGAGTTTGAGAATGTCAATGTAGGTGTAGAAGAGGTATATGAAGACCAATGTGATGTTTATGAACAAGAGCACCCTTTAGGGCAACCCTTGAGAAGGTCACAGCACCTTCTAAATCAGAGACAACAGATGAATCAGGGGGGAGAAGGACAATACCAACGGAACTATTATCACAATTCACAGAGGAGAAATCCAATGCACAGCAGAGATTTACAAACACAGAGAGGGCGATCCCAATGGGGGAGGGGGGTCTATGAGGTGATATATGACATTCAAATTAGTAATAGAGCAAACAATGTTATTACCAATGTTAGACAAGATTTTAAAATCTACAATTTAAGCTCAATAGACATCTCGCAAGATTGGGCTGAATTGTTTCAGAGGGGATTAAACTTTGTGCCTGTTAGAAAGCCTAGCATTGAAAATTGTATTCTTGAATTAAAAGTATACATAAGGAAACTCAACTTAAGCTTATACTTTGTCAATAGTATACAGCTATGACCAAATGAAAAATGTAAAAAAGCAAGTACCTTCAATCCACCCCTGCACCCTATACTGCAAATTTATGAAAATTTATGTACATCACAAATTAGGGAGAATTTCAAAAGCAATAGTTACTATATGAATAACCTTACAGATGTGGAAGAAACTTTACTGTTAAATATTATGAGGAACAAGAAGATTAGGTTAATGAAACCAGAAAAGGGGGGCAGGTTGGTGGCCATGGATCAAGAAATTTATATCCAGAAAATGTTATTACACCTATATAGTGACACATATGAAGAAACATCAATCAACCAAGTCAACATAGCATATAGACATATTGACATTATGCTACTTGATTTGCTATTAGACAACCAGTTAACACTTGGGGAGTTCAACTATATGGAGCAAGAACATCTGCGTATCCCTACGGTTTTCGGGATACCTAAGATTTATAAGTCGACCACTGACCCCCCCCCCCCCATTGAGACTTATAGTAGATGCAAAAGCATCAAAGACATTTTCAATGGCCACATTCATAGATAAACATTTAAACAGTATATTAAGTCAATTTCCACATAAATTTACAGTTTACTATGGAAATTAATGAAGGTTTTATACGTTTTTTGGATATAACCTTTTTCAAGGATAAATTAATCAAAAGTTCATCTCCACACTGTATAGGAAGCCAACCTACTCCAATACATTACTTCATTTTTCCAGTGCCCATCCAATACATCAAAAAAGATCATTGGTTAAAGGCCAAGGAGTTAGGTTGGCGAGGATGGTGAGTGATGAAGAAAATTTTATCAAAGAAATTAAAATTTTGGAAAATATGCTGTTAGCGAGAGGGTACCCGTCTCATATCCTTAAGCCTATATTACAGAAAGTGATAACAAAAAGGAAGGAAAGTCATTTTAAACCTTTGTTGGGAGGACAATATACTAACAATATCAATGGAATTATTGATGTAACAGCCCCAAAAGATGCAGAGGTATTTCACCATCCCATGATACTTACTTTTTTCACCCTATTTTGATATGATTAAGGATATATTACAAAATAATTGGGTACTGTTTGATATTGAACATCAATATAAAGAAACATTAGGAGACCACCCAATAGTGGTCTATAAAAAGGATAGATCTTTTAAAAACCTGCTACAAATGAGCTTTGTGACTGAGAGGAAAGGAAAAATGGGTAAATGTGGGCATTGCAATCGATGCCTACATATTTTAGATACTTATGTCCTATACATAAGGAGTTTTGGAAGAGTTACTCAAAAACAAAGGCTTAACTGTTTGAGCAAACATCTAATTTACAAAGCGATTTGTTAGAATTGTTATTGTTTTTATATAGGGAAAACAATCAATAGTTTTAATAAGTGGATTTACCAACATCTATATGACATCCAGAAGGGCAACTTAAAGAATGCATTAAGTAAACATGTCAAAGATTTTCCCAGATGTACATTTAAATTCAGTGCCTTTGAACAGGTGCAAAACAGAGACATGGAGGGTTCCACTGAATACTTATTTAGAATATAGAGAATTATTGTGGCAGCTTAAATGCAATGCCACCAACCCCCGGGGCTCAATGAAACTGTCTCGATTTCTAGCTATTTAAAGTTGAAGGCAGAATTTCACATATGATTTGTTCATTTTTTCATCACAAAACTGTAAGTTTGTATATATTTATACCAGTTTAGCTCTACATAGGCCTTATTAATTTTAACTAGTCCAGTCTACTATTTAAGTAGAACTTCAAGCAAGCTATAGAGGTGAATAGATTTACATAGTATAAGGTATGACACTGTTTATAAGTTTTAAAATGACTGAAATGATTAATTTTATATGTCTCCCTTTCCTTGTTTAAGATATTACTTAAAAGTGTATTTAATTCTTTAAAGTATTTAACATACCTTTCTTGTCCAATGCATTACACCATTTTTAGGTAATCTATTAAATTTTCACATGTTTATACATTTAAGAGAATTAATTGAGTGTTAATTAATGTCATGTGATAGGGTATGTATTTAAATGCAAGTTATGTCATAGTGGTTTGTATTCTGAGGAAGTCAAGCTGTAAAGCAGACAAAAGCGCTAAAATAAATAGTGCTGGTACACCTGTGAGCTGTATTGCGTTTCCTTCTGTTTTACAAATGGGTCAATAGGCATGGGATACCAACTGTGCTCTGGCATGTGTGTATAGTTGTGCATGTCCATATAGCTGTAGGGTACAACATTCTGAGGCCACATACTCCTATTACAATACCCGTTGCCACACAGTAGTGCAGATAGTGTTGTTGCTGCCAATAGGTGAGGTATGACAATGCAACACCCTACTATGCATGTGGCATGTGCATTAGATGCATATCCCTGTAGTACCACTGTTGGGGTATACTATGTGTTGTATTGCAGTCACGGCCAATGTGTGAAGGTGGGTATGGCAGAGTGTCATCATGGGTTTCAGGGAGTACAATATCCATTGGGTGATATGGGTGCTGTGTACACTGTCATTGCACCAAGGTGCACCCAGAATATGTCCCATGTACCACGTTATGATTACCACTGTCACCATCAACTATACAGATAACTGATACCACAGTCCAGGCCAGTTATGCATGTGCTCTGTGCAGCCTACCTGTAACACACTGAGCACACAGTCAAGCTAGTTAGCAGCGATAGGCCCTGATATCTCAGATGTGTGTCTGCCTGTTATGTGTTTGTTAATGTGTATATGCAGGTATGTCACACTGCATATTGTCCATATACACCCATTACGTTCTCTATTAGCATGCTGTACATGTCTGGGGATGTTCTGCATTTAACATGTAACCTGGAACACACCTCAACCTAAACACTGTGTGGTGTGTGCAATGTAAGCCACACACTTCAGTATCACTACATAGCTAGGTAGGAGTCAAGTCCCAACGTTGCCAAGTAACAGTGTGCCTGTATGTAGATGGGTCTACATCAGGTTGCAGGGTATACACACCTCAGCGGTTCACCTGTCCATGTGGCCCAGCCAATAACTGTTTTAGTAACCTGTGACATATGTTCAACTGAACCCCAGATATGTCACAGCCATGGTGTCACCACAGTGCCATACCTTGTTGTTGAATATGACTGCTGGCTATCCTCTTGCTGACACATGTATACCTACAACAGAAATGGATAACATTATGGAAGACACAACCAACCAGTGCTACTAACAGCTATAATGTATCATTGCTAGATGGCTATACTACCTGCCTTATATGCATTACACTTTACTCCTTAAAACATGTTACACTGCAGTACTGTGGTACACTGTAGTACAGTGACCATGTGCATCAGAACCATATTAGCATGTCCCTGCATTGATGGTATGGAAAACAGGGATGTGGCACAGTTATCATCATTTGCACAGGGCATCCTTGTGCTGACACATGTACACCTACAACACCAATGGATAACATTATTGGGACCACAACCAACCAGTGTTACTAACAGCTATAATGCATCATTGTTGGATGGCTACACTACCTGCATTATATGCATTACACTTTACTCCTTACAACATGCTACATTGCAGTACTGTGGTACACTGTAGTACAGTCACCGTGTGCATCAGAACCATATTTGCCTGTCCCTGCATTGATGGTATGGATAACAAGGATGTGGCACAGGTATCATCATATGCACAGGGTGTGATGTTGGTTTGCCAGAAGCCAAGTGTGGGCCATACATTTGACACCATGTGTGTGGGTGAGGGGTGTACTGCGGTGAGCTGGGCATGGTGCTGCGGTGTGTGTAGGTATGGAGTTGCCCTAGGTGTGTTTGTATAGTGTGTGGGCATGCATGCACACAGTTCTGCCATGTGGCTGCACTACACAGGTGTTTATGGACAGCTGCAGACCATACCTGGTAGGGTGTGCAGTTCACTGCCTCCAGCCATGGACACGTGGACTGTGCCTGCCCGGTGTTCCATGGGGACATCCAGGTACAGGCCTAGATTTGCTACTTTCACCTGCTGATGACAAATGTCCGCTGGTACCAGGCCCCTTCTGGGACTGGTCAGGACCACGTGCAGGTGGCCTGCTGTGGTGTGGTGTGGACAACAATCCCCTGCACTGCCAGGGCTGGTACTGCCACTACCAGAGCCCCTTGGTGTCCTAGTACGTCCACATTGACTGCCAGCTGTTGGTGTTGCTGGCCTACATCTACACAGCCATCGCCGCACTCCCACCACATGTTCAAGCACGGACAGACCACAGTCGATGAGGGCCATCATCTTACCTGACTGTCTCTCCATGAACTCAGTTAACACATGGATGGCACTTGCCAGTTCATGGCTGTTTTCCCTCGCAGATGTGAGAGCAGCCATCTCAGCCTCAGGCTCTGTCTGGTGTAACATTCTATACGTGCCTGTGCCCCCATGACAGCCTGAAACATGCACCTGCTGGTACCAGCTATGTTGCCTCTGCCAGGGGCATGATGTCCAGCGACCCTACCATGAGCACCCTGGGACATCTGCCTATGTGGTGCCCTGCCGGACATCTGGCTATGCCTGCTGTGACCAGACACATTAGGCATGGTTACCACACTTCCCTGTGCACAGCCACCAAACGCCAGCTGTCCCTCCGCTATGGCCACTGGTGATGGGGTATGTATAGACACTGAAACTGTGCAAGGTAGGTGGGGTGGTTAAAAGAGGGATGTCAAATGATGGCGCTGTTTCGGCCCCTGACAACCCCACCTGTGCTTAAACAGTACTATCATCATCTTTTGTGTCAGTATGGACACCAACATCAGATTGCATGCAGGAGGGACTCTGACCCACCTCGCCACCTGTGGGGGAAAACAATAAACACACTTTAAAACCTGTACAGCATTGCCTAACAGTACAAACACACACACACACACACACACACACACACACACACACACACACACACACACACACACACACACACACACACACACACACACACACACACACACACACCACCATAATACCTACCTGTCCGTGACTTTACAGACAGTCCCACATATATTTCTATGTGTTCCCCATCCTGCATCACACTTGGTAACATACACACATTAATACCACTCATTAACATATTAGTCCTCTAAATGCCTAGACAAGTGAGCACAACACAAGACCTGTTACTACATTACCTGCCTGACCTGTGTGTAACAGTGTTAAATGGCCTCACTGCCGTCATTCAGTGGTCACCCTGCATATATCTGGACATCATGATCATGGCCCCTATATGTGTGTGCTACTATGTTCACTCCATAATATCATGCACTGGTGTGTCATATGCATGTATTGCTCAGTACATACCAGATATACTGCTCAATCAGCCTATCATGTGACAACTGTAATTTATGGATACACTCCCTGGTGTTGAATAGTACTTCCCCAGTGCATCTGTAGTGCTGCATACATGGGTTGTAGGTCACTTCTCTGCTGAATGAGATATTAAGGGTATACCTGGTGTCTACCTTTCCTCTCAATGCCTGTTCCATGCTACAGACTTTATTCTACCATCAGCTGTCCTGTGATTGCATACATGACAAGTATTCCTGGTGTGTAATGTGGCAGTCCATGTACATGTACTGCACGGTCCCAAAGGGAGGTACTCCTGTATGAACACCCCAAAATCACACATGTGCATACATGGCCACCCACACAAACACACACACGTGCACACATGCATCCTACATGCATCAACCTCCCTCCACTTCACCTACGGACAAACTAACCACCAGGACATGCACACACACACACACACACACACACACACACACACACACACACACACACACACACACATGTGAGGTTGCACAATGATAGTACACACAGTCCTCCTATTACCCATCTGTCAACATGGATAACATATGGTACACAACATCATGCAGTGCAGCTATAGTCAATCCATGCTAGTAACAGTATACATGTGTGTGATGCATGTGCTGTGTCACTAGGTGATGCCTCTTCTCCTGGATACCACTGCACCCATGTACACAGTATTGCTGTGCACCTGTTCTGCACCCTGCCATGTACTGTGCACCACACCTCACAGGTGTACATCCCATTGTCGAATGTGTAGTACTGTGTCAGTTATGTCAGCTTTAATGTTCACAGCCCCTATGTTTTTCAGCAACAAATACCTGGGATGATATGTGGACAGATGTCATTTGTGAATGCCTGATGTTTGATTTACAGCTCTCAACAGCAGCGGACCAAGTATGACCAATCCAATACTCTTACACTAACAACCATCAGAGCATACAATGGCTATGGGGGGTGTACATACCCTTCTTGATATGATGCACCCATCCGTGATCTGCATTGGGACCGCATCACTGCATATCTTAACAGTATATGAGCCCGATATGTGACATATGTCCTGTACTTCCACATGCAGTGTCTACGGAATGTGTTAGGTGTGCAGATGCTGACCACCATGCATACACTCCATGTGGGCATATGTGTGCTATGACAGTTTGTCGCACCTCTTGTGTGTACTACAGCAGTCACTACTCCTGGCGGGGGTATACCAGCATGGGTCATCTGCAATTACCAGTGTATGTTCATTCTGCCCTACACGTCCCCCTAATCTGCATGATTGCCAGGTCTACTCATGTGCACATCCCTTGGTGTTCACACACTGCCATCACTATTGCTGTGGGAGTAGGGTTACATCTGCCACAGGTCTTGAACCTGACTATGTGCAGATACAGCCATTCTTAGCATCCTTAGGATGCCTGCTGCAGTGCACTGATGTGTCATGTTGATTCCACCCCCCTCCTTTGGCCTTTTTGCAGATGCATGACAAGTAAGCCTTACACATGTGTGTCACTTTGCAGTGTCTCCATGCACTGAATACCATATGTTACAGCCTAGTCCCAGCTGATAATGTGGACTACTGTAATAGCTTATGTCATAGTGCATCTCTGCAGCAGTTGCCATTATCCTACAGATATATATGCTGGAGTTGCACTGCATATGGGTGTTGCTCCAAACATGTCCCTACTGTAGGCTATGTCTCACACCATTATGTTACTCCCTGTGGACACATTCCACAATGTTAGTTATCATGCAGGTGTCTGAAATTCTCTTCCAGTACCCCATCATGGTCACCCCTGTGATGCCGTGTATTTCACAGCAGCAATATGTGCACATGTACAGTATGCATTCTGGGTAGGTGTGTTAGATATGTGCATGAAATATACCATCGCCATCACATGCCCCATGTGTTGGCAAGCATCTACATAAACCATACTCACCAGCTAAAGGCTGCTGCCTTGGTGGTTTCCCGGAAGGACCTACATAAGAGGGTGAGAGATGCAATGTTAGTGGCCACACCTGTGGCAGTGATACAGGGTGGGTGCAGTATTACAATACATCAACAGTACATTTCCACAATACTACCACATATGGACATCTGTTTATCACTACTATGCAGCAACACAATATATCTATGACATGTCAGATATGCATGATCTACCTGTACCGATGCAGATGTATACACAACAATGGTCTACTGATGTGCCCTGTGGCCTTACCTCCATGCTCCTCTGCTGGTGTGTGGGTAGCACCCACCTCCACAAAGGTGTCTGGTGTTTGGTGGCTGGCCGGATGGGCAGGTGCCACGAGGTTGGCCAGGAGCTCCTCCACATGTGTCAGGGGGGGATGGATGGCATAGCCCCCCCTGTGGTGAGGTGATCCCCCTGGACTGCAGCAGCATGCTGACGGGCATTGTGAAGCAGGTCAGAACAATGATGCTGGACCTGCTTATAACTGCGGTTGTGCAGTCTGACATCATTGACCCTGTGGACTATGTCATTACACAGGTCGGTCTGCTTCTGCTGCTCATGGGCAGCCCGGCCAAACAGGATAGGGTAGTGCTGGATTAAATAGGTGAGCAGTACTTCCTTTATGGCAGCTGAATAAGATGGTAGCCATGCATGTATCATCTAGGCTGAAAGACCGAAAGATGGAAACAAGTCTGAGCAACTCATACAGCAAGGTTACCACAGTTCTTAATACACATCTCTGTCACCCCCCCACTATATCAGTGACAACAAACTGTACATACAACTCATTAGGTATGGCTACAACTTACATACCAGTGGGACAGATATTGTATTGTACCACACTTTGTGCTATGTGTTTGTAGCCATGTTCCCTGTGTGGACACTATCATTGCTGGCCTGTTGCAGACTATTCACCTGCATGCCATTGTCAGGGCCACTATGGTTCCATATATGCCTGTGGTATGGCTGCTTTGTGATTGCTGCACATCTGACATTCTGTGTTATTGGGGATATCTATACATGCTGTTGGACATGTTCCGGGATTGTGTAGACTATTACTACCAACATATGTTCTATAACAGTGACACAATAGCATGCATATGTACTATTTCCCAGCAGAACCACCTCTCAAAACCCATCTACCCATGTTACCTGGCCACATCACATGTATGTCCCACCCAGGGGCCTCCTCATGTACTGGTCCAGCAATATCATCAGGTGGAACTAACCTAGGGAATGTTGTCCCCCCTGGGGGCACACACAGACATGTTCCTGTCCCCTGAGGTCATGTCCAGGGTCTGTTCCATAACGGGCTCCACAGACACATGTGGGATGTCCTACATCACTCTGAGGCACCCAGTACACATTCGCAGGGCTGACATGCTCCTCCTGCTCAGCCTCCAGGGCAGGCACCTTCAGGATGTGGATTGCTGTTGTGAGTAGCAGTGGCTTGTTCCCATTGTGTCCATATTGGGGTCCATGGGGCATCCACATCACAAACCACACACACCATCCAGGGTGTTTACCCACCACATGTGTCACATACCACCCCTGTAGATTCTCCACTATATCTACCAACCCTGACCACCTCCACAACTATACCTGCCATACTTCCCCTTATTCCCATTCCATACTTCACAGACAAAGGCAATGTGGTCCAACAAGGGGTTCACATGTGACATACTTTTCCATGTTGCACACACTGCCAGCTGTAGATATCTGTGTATTGCTATGTGAGCTGTTTTCTCACACATAGCATTCAGCACTGTGGTAGTAATATAGGGGACATGTATTTACATACATATATGTTTGTGTGTGTATTTGTATATATGCAGACATGTGGGTATAGGTATATATCTGTATATGTGTAGATATATGTGATGTTGTATATATGTGCTCATATACATGTCTACACATGGGTACTGCATACTTGTGGACATACATGTGTATATATATATATATATATATATATATATATATATATATATAACCTCCAAAACGAAAACTTGCGCACGTTAAACGTAATGTGCGTGCACGGAAATAGACCAACAAAACACCAAAATGTATTCCAGCACTGCACTGTCGACAAAATAAACAGGTCAGAGGGAGCATAAATATTTTATTAGCTCGCAGACAGTAAAATACACTCCAAACCAGTTTCACCCTTTAGGCATCATCAGTGGATTACACAAAGTGCTTTCATCACTCCATTAAATATGTCTCCCTTAAAGAGACATATCCCATTTATCTAAAAACACCATGTATACAAATATATATTACTAGAACAGAAGAACAACATAACAATAAATACATATATTCAAATATTATTTTTTATTTTTTTACTGTCTGCGAGCTAATAAAATATTTATGCTCCCTCTGACCTGTTTATATTGTCGACAGTGCAGTGCTGGAATACATTTTGCTGTTTTGTTGGTCTATTTCTGTGCACGCACGTTACGTTTAATGTGCACAAGTTTTCGTTTTGGAGGTTATATGCTTTAGTGATCTTGGTGATGTTATTCGTGGTGCCTGCATTGGCAGGTAGGATTTATCATTCTTTCACTGAGAGTGGATTTATGGTGACAGTGTTTACATGATGGCAGAAAGGGTTGATTTGCGAAAATATATTGACATGCTGAGTCTGGATAAAGAGGATGATACCTGGCTTGATGGCAGACAGTGGAATAGTATGAATGTGAGTAATACAGAGGTGAATATTGTGTCACCGATGCAACATGACTTCAAAGAATTGTCGTTTAGTACAAAAAAATACCGCTCAACTATATGGCATATTAAACTACTACGGGCCTATATAAGTGCAGGCATAGCACCACGGGGCCTGCGTGTTTATGTAGAACCAGGTGTAGGTAAAGAAAATGAAAACGTTTTGGCAAAATGGCGTTCAATACAGACTACGGCTTCAAAACTTTTTGTTGAACTGTTAATTTCATTTTATGAAGAGAATTTGACAGTAGTCAAGCAACAAGTTGATGACTGTTTAGAACTGGTACAGAAGCATAATGAAGTAGAGGGATTTAAAAGTTTACATGGAAGATATGAATGCCTTTGAAAATGATGTTAAAGCTAAGAAACTTAAAAAGTTTAATAGGGACATGGGTGATGCTAAAAATGATAAAACCTACACCTGGAAACAATCAAGGAGAGCAGTGCATTTCAATGATAATATTAAACCTAAACGAGTTAAACGTAAGAGAAATAAGTCAATTTTGAAATCCACCTATGGTGTAAATAATGTTGAATCCAGTACATCTGAAATGTCCTCCAATGCAGTGAGCATGGATACTGATTTAGAAGTGACTGAGATACCATCTCCTATACACAAAAAATCTAGATCTAAAGGGGGCCCTTTAGAAGGGGTGGAAAGCAACATCGGAAGAGAGAACCTGAGAGAGATGAAAGAGAGATTTGAGAAGTTGGTGAAAGAGAAGTAAAAGATGAAGGACTTATAGTAAATCTAACTGATTATCAGCTTAATGATGATGAAAAAGCTGTGTTAAATAAAGGATTTAACTATGTACCTTCTTTCTTTTTGTCTCAACATGATATGTGTATGGATGTCAAAAAATTTTGTAGAAATTTGAACGTAAAGTATTTTTTTTACACTAAAGGAGATTTTTCTGTTAACCCTGAGTTTAAATTCAAAAAAAGTAATTTTGTACTGCCCTACCATCCAAGAGTGAGGTTATTTGAAGAAAGTGTATTAAGTGAACTACACAGAAATCTGAATAACATCTTCAAACATCATGGTTATAATTTGACATATAAGGAAAGGGCTGCTTTAAAAGGCTTAATGGAGAATAAAGATTTAGTAATACTTAAGGCCGACAAAGGTGGAGCATTAGTAGTGTAGGATGTTGATGGATACACTAAGAAGGTTAATAAACACTTGGGTGATAATAAGTTTTATTTAAAACTTATGTCGGACCCAACTATTGACCTAAAACATAAAATTGATGAGAGACTAAAAGAGTATAACTCTAGAGGCCTCATTAATGAAACTTTATTAAAAGAGTTAATAGTGGATAATCCGAAAACCCAACTACTATATATTCTACCGAAAATACATAAAAATATTTTTCCTCCACCAGGTAGACCTATAGTATCGGGAATAGGATCCCTTACAGAGCCAATTTCAGAATATTTAGAATTACAGTTTAAACCACTACTAGCCCTTATTAGATCCAGAATTAAAGATAAAAATGAGTTTCTACAATTGATGGATGATATATGGTTATCTGAAGATTGTTATATTTATACATTTGATGTACAATCACTGTACACTAGTATCCCACATCATGGGGGTATAGAAGCAATTGAATACTGGTTGTTACAATTTGGACAATATTCTGCTGAACACTGTTCTTTATTGTTAGATTTGATTAAAATTGTGTTAGAAAACAATGTGTTCCTTTTTGGATGTGAATGTTATCTACATGTGAATGGAACTGCAATGGGTACAAAATTTGCGCCAATATATGCAGATCTCTTTATGGGGTACTTGGAATGTAGTCTGATTTACAATGAGGCTGTCCCTTTTAAATCTAAATTGATAATGTGGTCGATATCTCAACGATTGCTGGGCTATATGGTCTGGCTCTCCAAATGAATGGGACATTTTTGCGGATCATCTAAACTTCAATGTGTTTGATATAGTCTTTGTTGATAGAAGAGAAAAAATGGCTATTGACTTTTTAGATGTACATGTTGCTAAAAATAATGATGGTACTTTAAGTACTTGTCTTTATAGAAAACCATTCACTAAAAATTCAATATTGAGGGCAGATAGTTGCCACCCAAAACATGTTATATTGAATATACCAAAAAATCAGTTCTGAAGACTTAGACGTATATGTAGTAATGAAGTTGAATTTACAGAAGAGATAAACAATATGGGACATAGATTTAAACAAAGAGGATATAATGGAAAAGTTATAGATAGGGAAATATTGGAGGTATCCAACATGAAAAGAGATTTGGGGCCTAGATATGAATATAATGATGGGAATACAGAAAGGATTGTTCCTTTAAGGTTTATTACCACTTTTGGAACTAATACGTTTACATTTCAAGGTATAATCAATAATTTTTGGCATATTTTAAAACAAGATCAGTTTTTTGGTGTTTATCTTGATGAATACTGTAAATTTGGGTATAGGAGGGGTAGAAATATTGGTGAATCACTTTCATGGTATAAAAAGATGAGATATAACAAAACAAAATTGATTGCAAGTAAAGGTTGCAATCCTTGTGGTAGATGTACATATTGTAAAGTTGTTCCTAAAACAAAATCATTTACATCTGTTAATACTTCTATAGTTTTTGATATACAACATTTAATAACTTGTAGGACTGAATGGATTGTATATATGGCAGTATGTTAATGTGGGGCCTTTTATGTAGGCCAAACGTCAAGATCTTTTAAAAGTAGAATGACACTACATATAAGTGACATTAAATGTCAAAGGATTCGAAGTGCCCTATATAAACATACAATTGATCATACTACGGCACATTTTATATTTATAGGGATTGATACATTAGGAAACATCAATATGGGGGAAACTGAGAAACATTTAATATTAGATAAAAAGGAAAGAATGTGGATTTTGAATTTAGGGGCTTTATATAAACCCAGGTTAAATGAGTTTCCTTAATAGTGAGGTTTATGTGTAGTAATAAATAATAATAATAAAAAATAAAAAATAATATTTGAATATATGTATTTATTGTTATGTTGTTCTTCTGTTCTAGTAATATATATTTGTATACATGGTGTTTTTAGATAAATGGGATATGTCTCTTTAAGGGAGACATATTTAATGGAGTGATGAAAGCACTTTGTGTAATCCACTGATGACGCCTAAAGGGTGAAACCGGTTTGGAGTGTATTTTACTGTCTGCGAGCTAATAAAATATTTATGCTCCCTCTGACCTGTTTATTTTGTCAACAGTGCAGTGCTGGAATACATTTTGGTGTTTATATATATATATATATATATATATATATATATTTTTTTTTTTTTTTTTTTTTTAATGTGTGCATATGTACACATATGCATACCTATATGTGGGGTATATTAAGACATCAGATCCACAATCTCACAACACCTTCCTGCATAGCTTCACTGTTCTGCCTTGCTACAACACAGACAGGTGCCACATATGGACACAGCCTGACATTAGGAGGGTATATGTCGGACCAGATTGCAGGTAACCCTATTAGACACCTATGGCATTCCTGCATGCTACATTACAGATTAACCTGAATATCCTGAAAGGGGTAGGCTGTGGATCCCACGTGTCCATCAAAATGGCATTAATTCCACCACCAGCTATTGACCAATTAATATACACACTTCCCATTACACAACACACACTATGACGGCTTACATCTTGTCAGTCAGTGCTGCTCTGCACAGTTGATGGCTATGGCCCACTACCCACAGGGACAGACACTATTGTCCATGGCAGTTGTTCAGTTGAACATCATTACAATACCTGATGGCACATATAAATCATTCAACATCATCTATCCCATTATTATGGACCAAGTACTACATTCAATTACATGCATATATACTTCACATATCTGTTGTGTGAATGATGTCTGTTCTGGATAATTTGCTGGATGTAATTATTTTCTTTGTTTTTTTTTTTTTTTTGCTTTGCCTCTCTCTTTCTCTCTCTCTCGCTCACTCACTCTCTCTCTTCTCTCTCTCTCTCTCTCTCTCTCTCTCTCTCTCTCACTCTCGCTCTCTCTCTCACTCTCTCTCTCTTCTCTCTCCAGTAAATGAATTGAGCTGCTTTGAATAGATTGAAGCATGGATTTTGTAGGTGATGCACATGATCCGGTGATGGCCTCTGCACCAATCAATGTCCTCCACTTGCTACCTGCATGCTGTGTAGTACTTCCAATTGCCATTGTCATGGCAACCACCTAATATAAATCCCTACTTTATGTGGGTGTGGTCCCTTTACCTTTCCTGTATGATGGGCATCCTTCCTGTGTGTGGGCATCAGTGTTACAGACAGCAGGTAGCAATACCTCTTACAGGAGAACCTGCACACTCAGGCCAGCTATATATTTGTAGGAGATTCCAGAACTACAGACAGAGTGTGAGTACAGTTGTTGTATGCATTGTATAGCACTGGTGTTACAGGGTTTGTGTGTACATACTAGTTTAACTTGGAATGCAGTCTGTCTGCATAGCTCTCAACTGTGGACATATCCTCTTGATGGCCAGAGGTGTGCCTATTATGTTTTGTCTGTCCACCACATAGGTTTTGTGTCAGCTATATCACTGGCAGTGTGGGTGTTTAGTGTTATAAGTACATGGCTACATCCATTTCTGTTTCTAACTTCATATTCCTGACTAAGGATATATGTGTATATATATATATATATATATATATATATATATATATACTTATAGACATGTAGACATATATATCTATAGATGTATGCATATGTATGTATATATGCTTACAGTTTCTAATACTCAGTTAGCTTTTCAATTCCTTAACCTGTGTAGGCATTGCTTACCCCCATGCAAACAGGCTTAAAAACACTTACTGTTGCTTAAAAGTGTTTACTCCCACTTACCCCAGTGCTAATTTCTTTAAAAGAAAAGAAAAAGGCTTGATAGGAAAGTGGTGAAAAAGGGGCACAAAGAGGGAAAGACAGTCGGGAAAATAGCTAGGGATGTGCAGGAAGGGTGTAGGGAAGGTGGTTCCACCCGAACGTAGTGCAGGACCAATGGACAAGGAGGTCCCAGGTTGGGCCCCAGATGTGCTGGTGCCTGGTGCTACAGCCAGCTGCAGTGGAACAGGTGGGTCCGCTGGGACCGGCATTCCCAAATGTGCTATAGTGTTTAAATTTTATCTTGATATATGGGTTAGTAATTTTCAACACATTCTAGGGTTAGGTATAACAGCATGCACAGATATTCCCATTAACCCAGACAACAGATACAGAACAGTTGCATAGCAAACGGAACACATGCATATATGGGACCACAGTGGTAATAACAACAGCATGCAGGTACATTGATGACACATGCCACCAATGTTGGAATATTTCAATATAACACATGCATGAAAGCAGATTTAAATAATTATCATCCACGAGGAAATAATCATAACAATTAAGTCATTACATACCAGTTGAGGTGGGTATGTAGTTTATTGTTGGAGATATGGTCGGGGGGAGAGAAAGATGTCAATTAACAACTAGTATATTCCTGTAGTCCACATTACTTTCCTAGTCAGTGCTATTATCTGTACCATACAAGTGTTACTACAGTACCCTATAGCCTTAGCTTGGACAGTGATATGACTGTCGTTATCATTATACATGAACTGGTCTTACCTGCAGTATACACCTCTTACCTGGTATACCTGTGGAGGAAATGTTAGTTAACACTAACTGTTTCTACACATACTCACAGATTCCAGGTTAATGTTGTGCACATAGCTATCCATCTCGTTCTGCACAGACTCTGGCCATGTCTTGAGCACATGCAGGTGAACCTGGACATATCTAGAGTATTTCCCTCTTCAACCTTTAGTGACTTACCACACTCTTACACAGGCTTTCCTACACAGTTATATTATGTAGCACAGTGTGGGTGACACTGCAACACTCACAATTCCATACAATGCTGAAGTGAACAGTACCAGTACAGTGTAGCAAGCTTTTTTTTTTTTATCGGCACAGTGTTCGTATTCGATGTACGTGTGGGAGCAATGTTTGTTAGCACTACCTGAATGTTGCCACACAAAGTTCCAGATTACACATAAGCATTATGCACATACATCTCACTCTGCTACTATACACACTCTGGTCATAGCTTGACAACACGGGGGTGTAGATAGGACATACTTGGCTTATTACTCTCATAACAGTTTCGGGAGTTGCTAGAGTGACAAGTTTGTTCTCATAGATGTGCGACAATCAGTTGTATTCCCTGTTTGCTGCCTAGACATCTGGAATCATCCCACAGAATTCCCAGGGGGACAGGGTAACAGGCAGCAGATATGGGCCCATATACTGGACATTCGGTTCTTATCTATACAGTTGTAGGGTATGATTCTGTATGCAGCCTACTTCCCCTCCCAGGATTCAGACCATGGCTGTGTCTGCTACAACTTAAACACTGCCCATCAGAGTTGTGTGTGCTATATAGATATTGCTGTATATCTCCTATCTGCTTTCTGTTTTATAATTTTCCTGTGGTTTTGCATTCTGACTTTGTATTACAGCACTCTAATGCAGGATTTCCTAGACAGTTATATTTTGTAGGACAGTGTGGGAGACAGTGATGAGTAATATCTTATTATTTGGAGCAAGTGCATCAGTCACAATGCCATACAATTCCAAAGTAAACAGTACCAGTACAGGGTATCTTTATTGTATTTCTGAGCACAGTGTTGGTATCTGACAGACCCGTGGGAGAAATGTTTGTTAGCACTACCTGAATGTTGCCACACACAGTATCAAATTCCACATTACTATTATGCACATATGTCTCACTCTGTTACTGTACACACTCTGGCCACAGCTTGACAACATGGGGGTGTAAATGGGATATATGTGGCTTCTTACTCTCATAAGGTTTTGGGGAGTTGCTAGTGTGTCAGCTTTGTTCTCATAGATGTGTGTCAATCAGTTGTATTTCATGTTTGCTGCCTATACATCTGGGATCATCCCACTGATTTCTCAGGGGGACAGACAGTAGATATGGGCCACTTTACTGGACATTCTGGACATATCTGTACAGTTTTGGGGTATGATTCTGTATGCAGACTACTACCACTCCAGGATTTGAACCATGGCTGTGTGTGCTAAAAATAGAGCAGTTCACTTCTCAGTTGCATGTGCTATTTGGATTTTGTTGTCTGCCTTTTCACAGTTTTCTATTTATGTGTCTCTCAGTTGCACTAATTGGCCTCTGGGGATTACACCAGTCATATACAGGAATTCCTACACATTCTATTTATGGTGCACAGTGGGGGTAACTGTGCTTAATACAACAGTGCTATTACGTGATTGCAAATCTACATTACCATATGATACCAGAGTATACACATGCAGTCCAGCAGTTAGACTTTTATTGTCAGGCTATTACACTTTTATTTATATACAAACTATATGAGACTCTTCCTGCCATATTCTCCAGTGTATACAGTACTTGCCTTAAACAATACAGGTTTTATACAGGCAATTCATTTACTAATACTTTTAGATCTATTTCCTATGACAATACATGCAAGAGTATTACTGACCTCCCTCACGTCGCAACCTCTCCTGGTGACATCCGTGGGCCTCCTGGTTCGCGGTCCACTCACTTGCAGCTGTGGAAGACATAAGAGAAATATTTAGCCATACCTGTCCATGATATACATGAGCTGGCAATTATTACACACATAGTTGAGTGATTCTTGCACACAGCTGGGACAGCCTCTGCCATTCTAGCCTCTTGGATCCACTGCTCTAAGAGGTCCACCTTATGCCACTTCAGGTCAGCATAGTGATGCCTGACCTACTCACCGTTTGGGGTATGACAGTGGCACTGGTGAGGTCATGGGCGAGACGGTCCAAGGCTTCCGCCTTGTGTTGGGAACCCTGGTACTAGCCCTGCAGCAGTCTCTGCTCATGGTCTTTGACAAGGAGTCCTGCCATGACTCTGGAATCCTGGATTCAACAGTGCTGTGCCCGGAAGCACACACCTTCTCCCCTTTCTGCCATAGTGCCTGCAAGGGGAATCTACAACCAATTATGAGATATATTCCCACCTGTTGAGTTTACGTAGGGCTGATTTCCCACACTTTTCCATGATTGACTGGTTTTAGAAAAGCTAGGCTATGGGTAAACCTGCTTACCTACGGTTGACAGTGTTTAATGGTGTATAACACTGGGTACATTGAGTTAGCTGGTCTACACATTGCTTACATCTTCTAAGCTGGCCTGTGCAATGCTTAGTGTTGCTAACATTAGACTTTTCTTTTTTGCATTGATTTCTTATTCATTACATCATATATATATATATATATATATATATATATATATATATATATATATACACACATATATATATATATATATATATATATATATATACATATATGTATAGGTCTACCTGATAACACCAACACGCCAAAACACTGTCAACGAAATAACCGACACCACAAAACCGAAAGTTCAAAAACACGAAACTTCACATGCCCGACAAACCACAATCCCAACAACCAACAAAACAAATACCTTTTCCGAAAAACACAGACACAACACAAGCACACCAACAACCTTACAAACCTACACTAAACCTTTTATACACAACTATCTATGCACTAACCTTAACCCAAACCCTAACCCTAAGGTCCGTCACTATCTCACACTTACCTTACCCGCACCCTAACCCTAACTCACTTAATCCGCCGCTAACCCTTAAGTCTGTCACTATCACACACTTACCTTACCCACACCCTAACCCTAACTCACTTAATCCACCCCTAACTCTTAAGTCTGTCACTATCACACACTTACCTTACCCGCACCCTGCCATCCCTATCGTACACTTACCTTAACATGTCGGTGTTCCCAGCGTCAGGATTTTCAACTTTCAGTCTTCTTCGTTGTCGATCTTTCAGTGTCAGTCATCTTGTAGTCATTCTTCTCAGCTTTCAGCATTATCAGGTAGACATGTATATATATATATATATATATATATATATATATATATATATATATATATATAAATATATATATATATATATCTATACATATATATATATATATATATATATATATATATATATATATATATATATATATATATATATATATATATATATATATATATATATATATATATATACATACATATACATGCCTGGTATCCATGATTCATGTGTATGTACACTGTATGGTGTCCTTGTGTTTTATTGGGGACTTCAACACTTTATTACAATTACACCTCACATCTGGGCTTACTGCTGTACTCCAGTTCACATATTTATGTTATGTAGTGGGTTATAGAACATATGACTGTATACTGATTCCTTTCACAGGTTCAGTTTGATTTTACTATAGTGAGGACTTGTTTGGTGATACCTCATTCTTTTGTACTGTTGTGATGGCTTGGTGGTTAACTGCTGTGACTATAGTGTATAGGGTCCTGGGTTCAACACCTACAAGACTGTTTATTTTGTTGCTGGGTAGAACAAGGGTCATTGGATACAGAGTGATTAAGGCACTTTTGAGCAGTTGTAAGCAGGTTTGTGTGGGTTTGCACAAGGGTACGCAATGCTAACCTCCGGTTAAATATGCTTACAGAGAGTTAGCTTCAAAATTGCTTAACCTGTGTGCACATTGCTTACCCCCACGCAAATGGGCTTAAACTCACTTATTAGTGCTTAAATATGCTTACTACTGCTTATTTGTGCTTACACTTGCTTACTTGTTCTTACTCCTGCTTACAATTGCACTGATTTAGACAGTAATAATAATGGTTCTTGGGAAGGTGGGGGATTTGAAAGCTGTATGGAGTTGTCATTCATTACACATTTTACCTTCCATTTGTATCCATGATTCCTGTGTACATATACTGTATGGGGCACATGGGCTTATCTGGGGACTTTGCATCATTATGACATTGACACCTCCCATGTGCATTTAATGCAGTACTCCAGTTCATAAATATATGTTATTTAATGGGTTATACAACTAAAATATTGGTCATAACATGATTTGCCATAGAAAATGGAACGTGCTGCACTGGGACTCTAACCGAGAATGCCTGCTCACAAGGTGAATGCTCTGCCCACTACACTATTGCTATACTGCTTCATTTGCATATATCTTCCTTGTTATCCTCTACAACCATTTAAGCTGCGTTAACTGTAGCTAAGCGATGGGCACACCCACGCACCTACGGTTAGCTTTCATTGGATTATTAATAAAAAAAAAGGTTTGTTTATTTGATTTGTATTTACTATTGCTGTTGTACATGTGGGGAATGTTGCTGGGGATATCCGGATACCTATGAGTGGTCTCGTTCATTCCTTTTGCCTTTCTGCAGTTCTTCATTGCGGAAGTGTGTATATTCTGAGAGCTCTGCTCTCAGATACACCCCCTGCACTCTTACATGCTCCGTATAAGATTTGGAGCTCAGGCAGCGCACCTTCATTAATATGCATAGCGCGCTGCCATCCTGCTCCTAAACAGCCGCTTCTGTGCAGTACTAAGCTAGTCCTGCACGGAAGAATAGTAACTCTGGGGGATAGTAAGTAACAGCAGCTGATTTATACCAAACTGGCTCATTGTACATTTTACCTCTATTAGTTCATTGTACATTTTGTCTCTATTACTATAATATCTTTAAACTAACATTTGTATCTGTTCCCATATTATCACTGTTTATTTTTTATCGTTATATGTGTCCCAATATTTTTCTCATGACTTGAGTGTGAAATCTCACCTTAAGGCCCTCCCAGCCCACAATCTAATCTTGGAGAAAAGTTATTCAGTGTAGCAGGGAGTCCGGCACCATTTTTTAAACTTTACTTAGATTCCAGTAGGTATACACATCCCTTGGAGTAGAGTGCATGGCAGTAAGTTTTTGTTATGGTGAACACTGTCTGTAGTTCTGAGATCTAATCTGGCTATCATAAGACAATGTTATGTAACTGATGGTAACCAGCTGGATTCTTTTTATATATTTTGGAGTAGCTGAATGGCTGGTTTCTAAGTCTGTTTGTATCTCCTTGCCATTCTGAATGCTATACTTCTGTGATGATTGATTCATCCATTTAAAATATTTGTTATGTGTTATGGTGGAAGCTCCTAGACTTATTGCTTTCTAATATATATGTATGATAGTTGCGCTGTAGGTATGCAAGCAGGAAATATAAAGCACTCTCTGGATTGCATTGGTGGAATAAGTGCATTTTATAACTTGTTCTACTGCTTTACCATGGGGCTTGATGCGAATGTCTGTGTTACATCTGTATTTGATGGCTCACCATGTACTTCGCAGTCAGATAATTGTTCTATACCTAATGGGGAGTGTATAGCTTCAGAAATGGACCTGGCTGAAGGCACTAATACAGGTATGGTTATTTTTAATGAGGGTTTAACAAGATGTGACATACTTGTGCAAAATGGTGGTTTAATGAGAAATAATAATGCCAGTAAATGCAATAATGTTAATAACAGCAACATTCATGAACAGTATACAGATTCCAGAGACATAGCTAATTGGAAACCACCTGTTTTATCTTAATGGTTAATGGATGAACAGACATTTTCTTCGTCTGGTGTTAGCAGTTGCTCTGAGGGGTTGCCTTTAAAAACATGGTTGGAGGAACTGGATGTAAAATTATTTAAAATGAAAATGTTGCAGGTAGAAATATGTATTTAAAAGACTGCATAAGAAATAAAGTTGTTCCAAAAGGACTACGAACTTGGCAATACCCCTCTGGACTTATTGAAAATTCTCTTTTGCATTGTGAATTGTTAACTTTGTATGATAGACATGGGGCAGGATTCACAATGGCTTGCACGGAGTCTCAGAGCCGTGTAAGACTCCATGCAGCCATCGCGATCCAGGAACAGCCCGAAATCCCGTGTAAGAGAAAGCTAAAATTACTCTTACATGGGCAGGGCGTGGATATGCTAATCACCCCACTTGCAGCCGAAAGGCATGCAAATGAGGTAGATTAGCGATCCACGAAGCTGAAACCAGCCCATGTAAGAGTCGTGTTAGTTGCAGAAATGTACTCAGTTGACAACTGAGTACGTTACTGCAAATAACACAACGGAGCCATGACAGCTCCAAATAAAGTGTGCAAATGTTACAGACAGCATGCCAATGGCCAAATATGTGGCCATTGGCATGGTAAACCGATGCAAACATGAAAAAAAAAAATTTTTTTTCGGAGATCGGCATTGTTTAAACGCAGCGCAGCCCTGCGCAAACGGGCTGCGCTATATAAAACTGAAAAATGAAGGTTAGAAACCCACAAATGTGGGTTTTATGTAATGCATGGATTTGCAATGCAGGGACTAGCAGACCAAAAACAACATGGCCACCGTCTAGTGGTTGCTAATGGGGGATGCTGAGTGTAAGACATGTAACTAAGCATTAGTAGGCAATCCTATGTAAATGAATGGTAGGATAGTGAATCACACTATCACATAGCAAATGAGCACAGTCTGTGTAGTGTAAGAGTTAGATAAGGGGGAGTAACAGAGTAGGAGATAGGTGACATCACAGGGGGGAATGTCAGGAAGAAAGCAAGCTCATTGGAGCAAAGTGGTATGTGAAACATATCAATCACACAGCAGAAAAAGAGGAGTGTCAACAGATAAGCATGGGAAAGACAAGAAATGGAAGGTGTATACTGTGGCCAACACCAAAGTTTCTTGCTGTACATGCATGCGAGTGTGTGCACGCTGGGAGGCGCGATTAATACAGAGTGCGCGCGTGTAAGGCAGAGTAAGCATGTAGGAGCCTGTTTAAAGATCTGTAAACTTGTTTGCGCTGGTGTGCGTGCGTTGTAACCCGAATAAGCAGATCCTAGTTCGTGTAAGCATGTGTGCGCGCGTGGTAGCCACTGTGAGCGTGTTTTCGCTGGTATGCGTACTGCTCCCCCCTGAGGAAACAGGGAGGAAAAGGAAGCAGGAGAAATAGTAGGAAACTAGCAGGGAATACCTGTAGAGGTAGCAGGTGGAAACAATTAGAAGCAGGCAATCACACAGGCAGAATACAAGCCCAGCCCAGCACTTAAAACACTGCAAACAGCATTGCAGTATGTTTCTGTCAAGAAAACAAAATACTGCTAACTTCTGCACAAAAACCAACCAGTAAGAATAAAAAGTGCAGATAGGAAATTCCGGTGGAATCGTACCAGTTTATTCCAAGTCCAAAAGCACAAAGCCACACAATATCACAGCAACAAATGTGATATTGTGTGGCTTTGTGCTTTTGGACTTGGAATAAACTGGTACGATTCCACCGGAATTTCCTATCTGCACTTTTTGTTCTTAATGTTTCTCTCAAGAGATACTGCAAGACAGGAGTAAGCTAGTAGAAGTGAAAACTGAAAAAGCTGCACTCAGACCAAACATGCTAGGGGCTGCCATAGCTGTCATAAGGAGACATAGGAGACTTGCTGAGGGTGGTGACAATGGAAATACTGCCAGACAACCCACAGTGAGGAGACGGAGAAGACTGTACAGGCCCAGGGTCACCTACCAGGGGTTACATGAGCTGGAGATAGTGGAGCGCTATAGAGTGGACAGAGACCTCCTGCAGCAAATTGTCAAGCTGTGCAGGCCACACCTCACACACAGAACCAACAGAAGGGAACCCATCCCAGTGGAAACCAAGGTATGTGTTGGCCTAAGAATACTAGCAACAGGTACCTTCCAGAGACCAACTGGTGATATGATGGGGATATCACAGGCATCAGCCTCCAGGGTAGTGCACCAGTTCCTGGATGCCATGTCAGCACATGTCGGTGATCATGTATATTTCCCCAATGCCCGTGAGGTATTGGCCAGCAATATGCGTCTCTTCCAGCAAATAGCGGAATACCCTGAGGTAGTGGGTGCAATAGACTGCACGCACATATGCATTAAAGCACCAGCCGGTGAGCAGGGTAGGGCCTACATTAACCGCAAGGGCTTCCCCTCCATCAACTGTCAGGTCGTGTGTGATGCCCAGGGCATAATAATGAATGTGTGTGCTGGCTGCCCTGGGAGCTACCATGATTCCTATAGCTGGCATTTGACGCAGCTGTACCAGACATTTGCCAATGGGGACATCCCACATGGACACCTAGTGGGAGATGCAGGTTATGCACTGGAGCCATGGCTGATGACACCCATCAGAAACGCACACACACCTGAACAGGAACGCCATAATGAGGCACACGCACAAACACGTAATGTAATAGAGCGTGTGTTTGAGCTGCTCAAGTCACGGTTCCGGTGTCTGGACACATCTGGTGGAGCCTTGCAGTACTCACCAACTACATGTACCCAAATTGTCATGGTATGTGCTATGCTACATAATATGATCCTGCGAAAACAGCTGCAGCAGGACCAGCATAGGGCTGGGCCAAACAGCCCCCCACCATTGCCAAGGCCATCACAGGCAGAGTGTGACTCAGAGGAACAACCTGAGCCTGCCCCAGTAGGCAGAATGAGGCGTGCCCAGTATGCCCTGGCCTTGGCAAAGAGGCAACGCATAGTACATACACTGACTCAGTAGGAACCCTGGGAATGATACCCCTCTCTGACTCACTCATATAGTAACAGGGATGCCTAACATGACATAACCTGCTCTCAAACATGTACAGGGAGTGTAGTATGTGCATCCGACAGAGGTAGCCCTGCAGCACCACCTGAGGCATGATTGCCATGTGTTAAGCAATGTAACACCATGTAGTATATGCAAACATGAAGACCCAACCTAACATCTCACCCTCACCAAGCATGCCACACTATGAAGACAACAAGATCAAGTACAATAATTGGCTGAGGTATTGCTGTTAGCAAGGGGGAACACATGGCTGACAGCCTGGGCTGACATGCTGAGCAAGACATGATGCCCCACCTGCTAGGGATGGCACGCACCCAGCACACCTAGCTGTGTAGATACTGGCAAAGGCTGCTGTTACCCCCACTGTGCCTGGAATAGGTAAGTCTGGAAACACAAACCCACCAACATAGGTAGCACAAGGGATAATAACCTGGACGTAATGCTACCCAATGCCAGAAGTCTAACCTGCAAGGTGCATGCAGACCAAACCCACCACAGCATGGAGAATGGTAATATGTGTTCTGTAACAGAAACCTGGGCAAGGCCCAGAAGAGCACCCTAATACTACCAGGTTATGCCTCATACCATGCTCTACAGCTCCAAAACATGGAACACATGACAATAGGAGTGTGGCTACCAGTAATTATCAAGAATAACCACACCCCCAGGTTGTAACCACAGCAAGAAGCAGCATGGACTATCTGCGGGCGAGTAACACTGTCTCAAACTGTGTACCTGTTTGAAGCCTGCTACAGACCCCACACACAAACCCAGGTACCCCAGCCAGCCTTCCTGAAGACACTTCAGAGTACGAATGTCCCAACAAATACCAAACGAGGTACACACAAAGTATGACATAGGTGGCAATCCATTATGTATGGAAGAAGTAGTCATGGACCTAGGGACACAAGTGGACGGTAACCTGTCATGTGACACACATTGCCAAGGTGGCCAGGAAGACCTGCTATATTGCCAACCTTAATATGAAAGGATGCACATGTAGAGCTACAGAGGTCACTGTGCCCCCATACCCTTCCCTTATCAGGCCCATACGTGACAACTATGCCCCAGTCTGCATGTACCTTACCTTACACATCCAGCAGTCAGAAAGACCCCAAATGTACCCCACCAACACGATAAAGGGTCCAAATATTGGACATCTGCAGCCTGGCTGAAGAAACCACAGCCCAATTCTGAAGCATACTGCACAGTCAGAGGTGATGTATGCCTGATGTACAAGGCCATGCCCAATCCAGAATGAATGGACATGCTCCACTGCAGAAACCCCAAATCCAGCAGACACACCACAGTGAGATATCTGAACCTCTACACATAGATTAATAGGATGTGCTGGAGGGACAGATCCATAACCCAGAGGCTCAGGACACTCTGGAACAGAATCCCAGTCCATGATAGGCTGAGCTCCACACACAAACTCAACAAGAGAAATCCGTTGAAGTGCATAGGAGATAGCAGGTGTACACTGGGGGCCATCCCTGTGTCACATCTAGGAAAGTAAACCCTACGTGGGCATGATATGCACATTGCAAGGGGTGTTGAGACCCACACACAGTCTGTCCGTGCTCAAACAAGGCCAGGGCAGATAGCCTAGTATGAACCTATGAACCTATGATGATACAAATCGTGCAGGACACAAAGGATTATTACACAGCTGTCCTACCTGATGGTAGGAACCATGGTGGTAATCCACAGATATGCTCTGCAGCACTCTAATATCACAAACAATACACCAAACCCACACACATTGCCAACATCCTACCTAACAGATTATTTGCAAACTCCCCACCAGCACCTAACTGCCAAATATCTATCCCAGGAGAGTGCTGGCCCCCCAACATTGCAGATGCTGTGATTACAGCCAGCATCCACAAAGCACAGCACACAGCATCAATGGTACCAGATGGTGTCCTGGATTGTGTCCAACAAGTACTGTAAGAAGAATGGAACAGCAAATAGCATTACTGTGCACTATCAGTCCTACCACAGGATATGTTCCCAAAGAGTGGTATACAGCAACAGTGGTCCCACACCACAAAGGGGGTGCCTGAATGGATACTGCAAACTATCACCCCTCAACCCCGAATATCTAGGTTGGCAAAGTAATGTAGAGGATGATCATGGATCCCATGAATAACAAGATTGGGTACCTACAGACATTGGACCCTACCCAGTGTGGCTGTCATAGGGCAGATTCTGACCAGTACACATGTCTGACTCATGTGAAACATGCACCAAGCCCAGTGATGTGGGGAATGTCGATCACACAGCCTATCTGGACCTTGCTAAACCCTTCCATACAATACCCTAGTTGGCGGTACAGATAAGCACACCAGCCTAACCATAAACCCCTATGCAAGTAGATGGGTTGCAAACCAGCTCAAGGACAGAACTGACCTGGCAGACATGCTGTAGCCATGGCAGACTGCAAACCAGGTACAACTGGCATCCCACAAGGCATGGTCCTGGGAACCCTCTTGTATGCTATATATGTCACATAGGTACTGGCCAACATGGAAGGATTCTGTCTGAACAGGTTTGCAGAGGACGACAAACTGGCCACCATATTGGACCCTCCAGCTGACACAAGCAACCTACAAAAGGCACACATAGAAACACACAAGTGGTGCCACAGCCATGTCAACAAGCTAAATGCAGAATAGGGTATAGTCAACCCCTGTGGAAACACAGTACATGGCCAGAAATTACCACATAGGTGTTAACCCAGTAAGTACATCAGGAGCAATAAGAGACCTGGGGACACAAGGTCATACATATCCTGCATGTGACAACCATGTGTCTGTAGTGGTTACAAAAACATACCATATACCCACCTAATCATGAAGGTAAGCACAGCTTGGTTAGGGTAGGTCAATGTGCCTCTCCAGTCATCCATCAGCAGCCTCACAATTGTGTACAATGGCCCTTCAGGGATGTACCGTAGCAGACACCTGCAGCAACTGGAATGACCACACAAATACCCCACCAGGAGGATTGCAGAGCTGTAACAGATGCCATATGTCGCCTGAGTAAAGTAACTGCAGCTCCACACAGTGCCATACTGCCTGGCTGGTGGTGAACTGTGCCTGATGTATAGAGCCATGACCAACCTGGTATCAATGGACATTTGGCACCATGTAAACACTGAATGCTGGTGACCTATGCAGCTGACAGGCCTGAACCCCAGCACAGACATAAACAGGACATGCTGTACTGATTGGTCCACAACCCAGAAGCTCACTCCACTCACAACTAAACTCCCACTACAGGATATCCAGGGAGTCCGTCAGTGACTGTCATCCAGAGGAATCATGATGACTGGATGGGAGATGGCAGGTGTACCCTGGATATCACCTGTATGTCACGGGTAGACAGAGGCACAGCAGACTAACCGTGGCATATGTCATGGCAAACACCAGTAAATGTGTGTTGAAGGACAAACACTCTCTAACTAGCATTACAAATGGACTAGGGCACATGGCCATTGTTTGTCACTGTCCACACAAGTTGTAGAATACATTAACAATGTCGGACAATCATGTACTAAGCTGTCCATATCTGAACAAAATGCAACATGGTCATATCTGCACAACTGGCCCTCAAACAGTCTGGTGTGCTCACTATAAACATTACAAGCAGTGATAGGACTGAAACCGATTATACTGTCCACCACAGTGAAAGTTTTGCACCAGTACAATATACAACAATACAACTGTTTGGTCAGCAGGAAAGGATGATGACAACTGTATGCAAACTATCCCATGGCGACCCTGCAGACACAGCATAATGCCTGTTAGGTTCAGACACACAGCAGTTGGGCAGTAAGAACACAACCTGATGTCCAACTCTCAACTGTACATGTGATATATAGATGGCGTCCACACACAAACAGAAATGTGGTGGTCCACAGATCCAAACATAAGGAAAGGTTACACTGGGCATGCTCGCACACTTAGATAAATGAGATGTGGCAGTCAAGAAGCCATACAAACTGTGAACTGGGCATGCTCACACACTTAGGCCATGTCACAGTTCAGCAGTTGCACACACATATCTGGCATTTCTATGTGTTAACACAGGAACCTCCCACAATACAGACATCTGCCCAGTGCACACAGTGAAGTTACAACAGAGACATAAGTAAAGTACTGGATCCCACTCATATGCTATGGCAATAAAGACTCACAAACAGTATATGAGCAACAGATACGTGCATCTGACAGGTAAACATATAGCCGTAGAGTGCAATACCTGACTGTTGTCCCTAGGGAATACAGAAGGCTATCCACAGTGTATTTGGTGTCTGCCTCCATAGTACAGTAGGCCACTTTGCCTGTGCAAAGTTAATGCATAGATATGCTCTACCCCTTACTGATGGATAGTAACAGATGTACATACCTCTTCATCCATAATGATGTAAGCACACTATACATATGTCAGGAGCAGAAATTATACCCAGTAATGTGAATAGCGCACTCCGCTACTGCGTCTCTAACAAGTGTCATAACATAGTTAGGTAGGGGTTTGAATCCTGCAAGTGCCCAGTGTGTGTGTGACTGTGTATGGGGGAGTAGTGTGTGCAATTCCATGTGTATGAGAAATGTCCCTTTTGGCAACTTTTACTACACAAAACATGCTGCATATTCCACTGTCTAAACACTGATGATGTCAGCACCCTATAAGTACAGCAGGAGAAAGCAATCCCCCCAGTAATGCAAACAGTGCGCTCTGCTAATGTGTCTCTCACTAGTGTCATAACATAGGTAGGGGTTTGAATCCTGCAAGTGCCCAGTGTGTGTGTGACTGTGTATGGGGGAGTAGTGTGTGCAATTCCATGTGTATGAGAAATGTCCCTTTTGGCAACTAGTACTACACAACACATGCTGCATATTCCACTGTCTAAACACTGATGATGTCAGCACCCTATAAGTACAGCAGGAGAAAGCAATCCCCCCAGTAATGCAAATAGTGTGCTCTGCTAATACGATTCTCACAAGTGATCTAACATAGTTAGGTAGGGGTTTGTATCCTACAAATGTCATGTGTAATTTTGTCACACAGTTTGTCCATGTGTGTAGGGTGTTGTTCCCAATATTGCACGACATACATTATATCAGTAATGTCAATGCACACATGATGTATGTGTGTGCCACCTACACATATGTACCTGTGAACTGCAAGAGTTCCCATGTCCAAAGCCTGCCTCATGTGAATACATGGAATATGCATCAGACAACTGTATGACTGGGGTGTTCTGTGCAGGGGCTGCATGTGGTATGTGACTATACAGTGTGGGTTGTAGATGGTGTCATCCCACCAGCGAGGGATACATGATTGGTCTGGAGCATATAGTCCACATGTTGGTGATGAACAGGTGCAGCATGTTGTCACCACTTGTGGGAGTGGTAACAAGTTGTTCCATAGCAATGCAGGGAATGAATGATAAGACACCTTCAGATAGGGTCTTGCAGCTAGAATAATGCTCACACTGTATGTTTGGGTAGTTGCAGTACAACCATATAATGGTGTGTGTAGAGACCGTCATATTCCCAGTGTTGTCAGGAAGGCCAAGTGGGTTTCCTGGGTATGGGAGTGTGGTGTGTGCCAGGCTATGAACCTGAAGGCAGTCTAACCCACTGAGTGTTGCACATGGAGAGGCTCTGATGCTTTGTGCAGTGCCACCAACCTGGGGGGGGGGGTGTAACTGAGGTGCCTTTGGATACATCCCCACTGTTCTGTTTTGGTGCATGTGTAGGGGATGACAAGCATGGTATCAGGAATGACCTGGCACTGATGGTGTGCACCTGGGATCCTTGTACCAGGAGTCTGTTACTGCACGGATATTGCTGTACCCCATGCTAAGGACAGTTTCCACTGCATGCAACTTGAGGTTTACACTGCTGCTGTTGAGTAGCATTGCTATTAGTGTCCCATCCCATGTGATAACCTGTGTAGGTGGCTATGTAATGTCAGCCTTGCATACAAAGGCAGTATGTGTGTAGCAACAGCCTCTGCCAATATACAACGACCCATGGGTGACAGGTGCAAGCTGTCCCAAACAAAGCAATGTGGCATGTCCAGCATGTAATCCCACACTGACAGGCATTGGATCCCCTTTGGATGTCACTGAGAGATACGTTAAGTGCAGAAACCGATGATCCTGTCTACATATTGTGGCAGCATTCATGGTGCGGGTGAGATGCTACCCAAAGCCAGGGTCATACCAGCCTGTGCCACAACCTCAGAGAGCCCCTCCATGTCCCCTAACATGTAGTCCAGGGAGGTGCATCAGAGGTCATACACACTGGCACAGACAATGACTGAGTCATACTGCTACATGCCTTGGAGTGACTGCTTTGCTTGTGTTATGAGGTGGATCATAGTGCCCGACGGGCAGCTCAGCGTGACCGTCACCTTCTTCAGCCTGGGAGCAGGACCACCGTGTACGTGTCAATAGAGGTACCTCATACAACCGTAGCAGGTGTGTTGTCTAGCCGTATGGCCTGACACTGTTTGGCACACAGGCTTTGTGAGCTATGTGTTGCATGTGCTCTGCTCTGGCATAATGTTTGCTTTTGTGTCTGCTTTGCAGGTGTCAGCTGCTCAGGCAGGATGCTATTCTGAGAGCCCAATAATGTACCTGTGTGTGTCTGTGTTTGGATTGTGGTCGTGGCAGGTCTATGGGAGACTGGTACTGTATTCACTGTAGTATCCCACTCCACCTGACAGGGAATGCCAGTGCTGTGTAAACAGAGCTTAGCCCCCAGTTTGGCTATGTGGTTGCATCTCTCACATGTGTTGTACATGTATGGGAAGGGGAGAGGGTTGTCTGTGTACATGAGGCAGCTGTAACATTGCCACATGACTCACAGATTCACCAACTGGACCTGAGAGTAGATCGACAGGTGACCTTTGCACATGCTACCATAGCATTGTGACTCCCATACTAAGTAACGACACATAAGGCCAATGTGGAACAAGGTACTCAAAGTGACTATGTGAGGGTGTAGTGCTCCTGAACTGTTAGTGCTGGCATGTATGAATGCTGTCTTGAGCAAATGTGAGGTAAGTCATATGCAATGTGTTACAGGCAAGTTACATGAAAACAGGACAAACAGTGACGTTCTGTCAAGTGACACATGGACATCAGTACAGTAAGCAACACAGATGTCACTAGGGATCCACAGAGGCACTGTATATCTGCACCGCAGGTGGAATCAGTGTTTCAGGAACATAACAGGCAAACATGCATACAAACAAAGCTACAGTCAGCAGGCCTGTATGTAGACTATGCTACAACAAACAAGGTGTACGACTTCCAGTATGTAACAGTGCATATATGCAGGCACTCTAAGCCAGTACCCAGACATTCCCAGGTCAGACAGGCTGGGTCCAGCCACAACCCCCACAAGTGTATAGACCACGTACCTTTGTAATGTTGAATAACTGGCCTCATACCCAAGTGCTCATACCTGTAATAATACACATGTCAACTAACAGACACTGAGTCCTCACTCAGCAGTTCCAGACATAGTATGATGTATGCTACCTGTCCTGGCACCTCAGTATCCTTGACATCTGTGGACACTCTCCCCTCCTGTCATAGTTAGTTCTGTGTTTTGATGCTGTTATGCATGGTATGAGGTGTGACCTTATAGTGCTAGTGTGCTCTTGTGAGCCCTGAACCTGCTGTGTAGTACTGCACAGATATCACCATCCTGAAACATCTGCATTGCAGAGTCATGTGTGGACAGCATGCAACTCACAGTTGACATGGCCATCATTGAGTATCAATATGTACATTGTTGTATCCCCTGTGTTACCTATGTAGGTGGCCATCCCTTCACAGCCTCACCACCAGTATGCAAAGATGTGCAGACAGAACACTGTGGTAATTAGTATGGGTGTACAAAACAATACAATGACATTCATACTGTAACTGCATCAGGCATGCTGGTATATACCCACAATGCTATAATTACACTGTACTGTTGTCAACATCATACTATTACAATACGTCTATGTAGTCACCCTGTGCATCAGCACCATGTTAACCTGTTCCTGCACCGATTTTACAGATTGCAGGAGGTGGCACAGTTTCATCATATGCACAGGGTGTGAACCTGGTATACCTGAGTCTGCCACTGATACAACCAATTGACATGTCTGTGTGTGTGTGTTGGTGAGGGACAGCAGTACAAGATGGGGCAATGTTGATGCAGTGTGTGCATGTATGCGGTAGCCCTAGGTGTTATTACTTTGCATGTGTGTATGAATGCACACAGTCCCACCTCATGGCTGCCATATACAGGTGTTTGTGGACAGCCGCAGACTGTACCTGCCAGGACATACAGATCACTGTCTGTGGCCATGGACACGGTACCTGTGCCTGGCAGGGGTGCTACGGACCATATCAGGTACCAAGCCAGACTGGGTTCTGTCATCAGAAGCAGGTGTTCGTTGACTGGAGACAGGTCCCTGTTGGGACTGTCCAGCACCATGTGCACGTGGTCTCCTGGGGCAGTCCGATGGCAGCACAGACCCAGCATTGCTGGGGCTGCTGCTGGCACTATGTGAGTGGCCGTGGCCCTGTTGTCATCCGCAACAGCTGCCAGCTGCTGCTGTTGCTGGCATATGGCCACGCCGACGCCTCAACCGTCCACCATTGCCCTGGCTCATGGACATATAGTTGTGGAACAGATCTAATGTGTCCCCTCAACGTCTGTCAATGACCTCGGTGAAGTTGCGGATGGCAGCCGCAACATCACGCATACTGTCACTCATGGCTGTGTGACATTCTCTCAGCTCCCTCAGACCCTGTCTGGTGTACCGTTCCATACGTGACTGTGCCTGCATTACAGCCCGAAACATAGCTGGGGTTGAAAGACCTCTGTGGGCAAGTCTGACAGGGTGGTATGCCCATGGATGCTCCCACGAGAACCCATGGATGTCTGCCTGTGTGGTACCGTGTCAGGGCCCTGGTCATGGCTGCAGTGTGGGGATGCATGTGCCACCGGTACCACATTACCCTGGTCAATGCCCACTGTATCCTGTCCATCACCTAGGGACATTGGTGACAAAGGATGTATTGGCAGGATGACTGTGCACATTGATGGGGTCGACAGCTGTGTAGTGTCAATTGGCTGACCAGTGACGGACCCTGGCACACCTACCTGTGCCATTACACAGGTATCATCATCACTATCCACAGCAGCTGATTCAGGTTCCCTGCTGCATGACACCAGAGCAGCACCAGAACCTGTGGGAGTAAGACAGGAAACACAGTTTACAATGTGTACACAATGCCACCACTGATGCACACATGCACACATGGGCACATGCACACATGCACACATGCACACATGGGCACATGCATACATGCACACATGCACACATGGGCACATGCACACATGCACACATGCACACATGGGCACATGAACACATGCACACATGCACACATGCACACACCTCAGTATATGAGATATCAACCCACAGACACAAACACACCTGCAATCAAACACATATCACTATTGCTTCAGCCTATTATTAATATTAGTATACAGAGTAGTGAAGGTAATGGTATTACACACTCACCAGCATGGATAGGCTGCCTTGCTGTTACACCAGAGGGACCTGCGGAAAAGAGACATTTATTGTCAGTGGGCACAACTCTGCGATTGATACTGTGGGCATGTTACAGTTCAGTAGTGCAACAGTTAGCTTCCACAGGTGTACTGCAGATAATGAGGTTATCACTAATGCACAATAATTACCAAGATAACAGCTACAAATCGAGGACACACCCCACACATGCATAACCTAACAGTGTACAGAATGGTCACTATACACATGGCATGTTACCTGCATGCTCTGTGTCCTGCTGCTGTATGGCTCCAGCCTCCATCATTACACATGTATGCTGTTGTTGTTGCTGCTGTGCTGGAGCCACAACACTCAGGAGTAGTCCCTCCAGTCTGGTGAGGGGGGGGTGTCTAGCCACCCCACTACCTGTGGCAAGCTGCTACCTGTGGATATCCGATGCACGCTGACGGACATTTCTAATCAAATCACTGCAGTGATGGCGTACCTGCTCATATGTCTGGTTATGTGTGCCTATGTCATTTACCCGACGGACCAAGTCTTGCCATAGTGCAGCCCTCTCCTGCTGGTTCTGGCTGGTGCGGGAAAAGAGTACAGCAAAATCCCGCACCAGGCTCTGGTGTATCTGCTCCTCCTCTGCAGCGGAGTAGACTGGGTTCCGCTGGTGAACCATGTCCCTGAAAAGGAGAAGGGAAATATGTCAGCAATATCTGTCAGCAGACTATAGCACACATAATACACATTATACTTGACTGCAGTGATATAACGTAGGCACCATATATAGCATCTGTCTGTCTATTGGGGGATACACATGTACATGACCAGATATCAGTGCTCATCCGACAACTGTGCAACAGTACCTGGCACACTCCATACAACAGACTAGTATACTGCAGCATTCAATGCACTGTTTCAGGTACAATACACAACCTCACACTGGGGGTTTGAATCAAGGTACTGTATGGGGAACATTATCAGCCCATGCACTGCACACAATGCACGTTACATATTTCACTGGTAATGCACACTACTCGTACTTGCCATAACCCTACCTACACCACAGTGACATACAGGGTAACACAGCACAACATATGGCAATGTAGTATGTGTTGATCGCAATACCCTACACACCTGTCTCTGGCCTCACACCAAGGACACACACTACCATGACAGACAGACAGTCATGGTGAGCAATCACACCAGTACACAACATGCACCCAGTCACTAGCACACTCATTCCACCTCACATATTCCATTTGCAATGTGTTAATGGGTGTGCATTGTGTCCTAGGTAGGTAGTGTGCTTTTGGCCATGGGCCTACAGCAGCATACTGTTATGCTACCCTGCCCCTTGTGACACATGTGTTATGATCGTACCTGCTCCTTACAAACAGTTAAACAGGGTGACTCATATGGCATATTACCTATCAGCATAACATTCAGCAGGGGTATGTCTGACATCTACTCATGGGGAGGCTTGCTTCTTAATTCTGTGTGGTCTACTAGAGAGTATGTCATATCTGTGGGTAGGGTCCCTTACCTCCACCATGTGCTCTATACTGCAGTAACAAGGATGACAGACATAGGTAATTTGTGTTGTGGATGTTGGAGGTGCTACCATGGTTGGGAGACAACTGTCATGGGTGTGACCGGACTATGTATATCCAGCAGTGGTAATCTCTATGTAGGTAGTCTGTGTGCGCTCTGTGGTGTTTAAGTGCATTGATACAGTTACTTGCATATGTCTGTGTCCTTCACCATATCTGTAGCTGTCATGGGAGGTACATACCATGTAGGACATTGTGGGATGTGGAGGGGTACAGTGACCTACATGTCCATAGCTGACACACCATGTCCGCTGACACATTCCATGTACAGGTATTACAGGACTAGTGTGCCACTGTGTATATCGACGTGGAGCCTATTGTACACTTGTTGACCCTGTTCCCCCCTGACACATGCAGTGGTGGGCAGGCATGTACATATGTGGTGGTTACTGGTGTCAGTGTTTTTGAATGGGGTATGGTACTCCAGTATCCACACTGGTGTTCACTCCATGCCTGTGACACCAGGCACCTGTAGCAAGACATCTGCACACATGTGCCTCATACAGTCTATATATGTATATATATATATATATATATATATGTATATTTATATATATATATATATATATATGTATTGATAAATTTATATCTGTATATGGATATATATCTGTTTGTATATATGTATATATCATATGTATATATAGATGTAGATATATACATATAGATGTGGGGAGAGAGGGGGAGAGAGTGAGAGAGAGACACAGGGTGAGTGTGAGTGTGAGGGGGTGGAACAGAGAGTGAGTGATAGTCATATACAGACATATCTGTTGTCAGTCAGATCTATCTGTATATGTGTAAGTCTCTACAGATATCTATATATGTATGCGTGTATTACATATATCTGTGCGTACATATTCTACCAATCTCGATGTCTGTACAGTAAGTGAGAACATGGTTCAAGGCTCCTGAGAGCACACCAGCGGTACCAGGCTATACCCCATATCATGCATTTTGGCCCCAGGACTCGGGACAAAACAAAAAGGGAGGGGGTGTGTCCATATTCATGGAGGACACACACACCTCCAGGTTAGTGGCAACACATGAAGCATCACAGACCATCCAGGTGCAGATAACCATAGGCAAACCTGCTATACAACTGGTAGCATGTTACAGACCACCCTCCTGATATCAGGGACCATAGTCGGCCTTCCTGTAGACATTGGAGGATATGAATGTCCCACTACACACCATCATATTGGGATAGTGTGACTACCCTAACATGCACTGGGTGCATTATTCTACCCCAAACACCCTAGCCCAAAGGTTCCTAGAATTCACTATGTCAAATGCAATGGAACAGCTAGTCACCTCTCCCACAACAGGAGATAATATACTAGACCTGATCATCACAAACATGGGGACAATGTGCTACACACTGGAAGTATACCCCTCACTAGTCACATCTGACCACAGACTAATCACCCTGGATATACATATCCCACCTCCCCCACAACACAACAGACTACAGTGGGAAACCTCTCACATGCCGACTTTACATGTCTTATAACTGAGTTGGTAACCTTAATGCCCACTGGGCCAGTGTAATCCACTTTCCACAATGCAGACACCCTCACATATGCTTCTACAGACATCTCCAAGAATGCATGGATCATGCAATCACAAATGGAACCATGACCCTCTCCACCAAGGGCAGGCATCCTGTCTGGTGGACCCCAGCATTGAACAAATTGTATAACAACAGATGGTAGCTACTGCACAGCAGAGCATACTTCCATAGACCTACGGCATCTCTCATCAGCAGTAGTAGAAAGATAGGTTTTGTCGTACAAACATGCAAGGCCAACAATGAGAGGGACATCACTATGGTCCCTACAGATAACCACAAGGCCTTCCTCCGCTATGTTACACACCTGGGTGGGAACCTTCAGTTGTGTTCACAGTTAGTTCACAGTGACATACGCTACACTGAACACACAGATAATGCCAACAGTCTGGCAGACAGGTTCTGTGCAGGTTTCTACACTGCCTCACCCACACATGTGGAATTACTTATCCCAGCTGACTGTAACCTCCCTGTCATCTCAGATGTCCAGCTGGGAACCACCCTCAGTGGAGCTGTAAACACAGCAGCAATGGGACCCAACGGTATTGCAGATTGCATGCTACGTGAACTGCAACAGGAGCTACACATGCACATTACATGCTATTCAGCCGTAGCCTTACTACAGCATATGTACCTGGACACTAGCATACAGCAACAGTAGTCCCACTCCACACAGGAGGCACCTCTACAGACCCTGGTAACTACCGCCCCATGATCTTAACCAGCCTGGTCTGCAACACTATGGAAAGGATCATTATGGCACCCATACACAGAGACATTGGGGACTTAGACACTTGATCCCACCCGGTTTGGCTTTGTAGAGGGCAGATCCTGCCTTATGAACCTGGTTGACCTTTTCAAATCAGTCACTATAGCCATTGCTGAGGGCATAGCGGTCCATACAGCCTACCTGGACTTGCCTACAGCATTCGACACAATACCGCACTCTGCCATCATAGACATGATCAACAGCTGACATGTAAATCCATATGTCACATGATGGGTTGCAAACCAGCTAACGGATAGAAACCCTATAGTCAACCTCACTGGTGCCATGTCAGACTCAGAGCCAGTCACATGTGGTGTCCCACAGGGCTCACTCCTGGGACTGCTCATGTTCGGCATAACATTCTCAGATGTGAAAGCAGACATGGGAGGGTAGTGGCTGACAATGCTCAAAGATGACTGCATACTAGGTGCCATAGGCGATACACCTGCTGACACATACATCCTACTGACAGGCCTCACGGACACCAACAACTGGTGGCGGAGTCATGGCCTGACACTGCATGCCACGTACTGTATACTCGTACCCTTTTGGACGGACAAGGTACCTACATATTATCACATAGACAATAACCCACTGAGTACAGACAAAGTAATCGGAGACCTGGTGACACTGTGCAATGCTGACCTCTCATTTGACACCCACGTTGCCGAAGTGGTTGGATGGACTTCCTACCTTGCCCACCTTATCATGAAGGGATTCACATCCACATCAAAAGGGGTCATTGTACCCTTATACTCCTCCCTTATCAGGCCCATGACTGTGTACTATGCCCTATTTGGTATGTACCTCACCTGGCACTTGCAACAGCTAGGGAGACCCCATGAGTACATCACCAGGAGGATCAAGGGTCTGCAACAACTGTCATATGCTGCCAGACTAACGTAACTCATGCTCTATTCCATAGCATACTGCCTACGTAGGGGTAATCTGTGCCTGATGTAGTAGGCCATGTCCAATCTGGTAGTGATGGACATGTTCCACCTCATACAATCCAAATCCATCAGAAGCATGACAGCTACGGATTTAAACCTCAGCACACATATGAATAGGACATACTGTAGGGACAGAGCCATCACTAAGAGGCTTTGCATACTGTGGAACAGGATCCCAGTTCATGTTAGGCAGAGACCCTCATTGACACTCTTCATGTGCATTCTTGACAAGTGGATGGGAGATCATAGGTTTACAGCAGGGGTCTTCTCTGTGTCACTACTAGACAGAGGCACAGTACACTAATGCTATTATGTAGGGGGGTCTTCACTGTGTCACTACTATACAGAGGCGCAGGTTTCTAAATATTTTCTATACACTGTCTGCAGATAGCCTAGTACTAAACTATGCCACTGTGAAACTATATCTGTCTATGTATTTCTACATCCCTCTATATCTATGTATACACATATGCATATTATATATATATATATATATATATATATATATATATATATATATATATATATATACATACATACATATCTCGATATACATACGTATACACATGTTTTATATATATATATATATATATATATATATATATATATATATATATATATATACTCCTTTTTAGGTCCACATATGTAGACACACAGTAGCATACTGCTGAACACCCATTACTGTACCACCTACTTGTACATTGCACTACAACCTACATTGCTATGTGCACATAGCTACCATCACATACATATGTATGTGGAGCCTTCAGTGACAGTTTCAGTATGTCCCCGTCCCTATGCACATCCTCATATACATAGATACAGACCAATAACACATCTGGAGGGTTCACAGTATGTAGAGTATTGTAGTAGTACTTTGCATTATCTGTGTTTGTTGCAGCTGTTTGTGTAGGCTTGCAGTTGCTTGGCCTGCTGTCTGCCTCTTTGCTTTGTTGTTTCAGGTTTGTTATTTCTTTCTCTTTCTTTCTTTCTTTCTTTCTTTCTTTCTTTCTTTCTTTCTTTCTTTCTTTCTTTCTTTCTTTCTTTCTTTTTTTTTTTTTTTGTTTTCTCTCTCTCTCTCTCTCTCTCTCTCTACCTCCAGCGGGTGCAATGACAGTATTGCATGTGTGGACTGGGAGTACAGGATGCTTTTGTAGGTATCTGCACATGTCCATGTGATGGCCTTTGCACCAATTATTAGCCAGCATTTACTAATTGCATGCAGCCTGTTGTGTAGTGATTGCAGTTCTAACTGTGATTACAGGCCTGTGCTATAAAAAGGTCTGTTAGGTAGGCATAGCCCTTTCAGATTATCAGGGTGGGGACCATGCTGGTTTGCTGTGGACACTGTTCTGTGAGTGTAAGGGTTGGTGTGTCTCTCATATTTCAGGCTGTGTTGTAGACACTGCAATGCATGTTGTTCTGTAAGCTGAGTATTCCTTCCTCCAGTGTTCTGTTCTCCGTGTGTATGTAAACTGACACCTACGACAAGTAATACTGTGTATATGGGTGTGTGTGCTTTCTTGTGGGGATTGCGGTGTACCTGGTATATAGCAGTGGCTCTTGCAATCTGTTGCTATGGCTTCAATATTTGGCCTTTACATTCACTCCTTGTATGCCTGCTAGGTGTCTTTCCTGTTATGTGTTGCTATGGCTTTCCTATTTTCCATTTACATTCACAGCTTGTAATGCTTGCTAAATCTGTTTGGCCAGCAATTCCTTATGTGTTTGTTGTGGTAGGGTGTTACTGCATGCAGTATGGTCTGGCCATGGTGTGGGCCTTGACACCTACAGGGGTATTTGATCATGCCACTGAGCAGGCCTCAGATACTCTCCGGTGCATCTTTTATCAGCCTCATGGAATGGTACATAGCAGTGGGTTACTCCAGTGACATATTCTGATACTCTGCAGTTGTGACTGTGGGTTATTTCAAGCATATGTATTAGTACACCATTTGTGCCGTGCAGGTGGTGCATACCTTCAGTCAGTCATACTTACCATTGCATGTGTAGTTACACCTTTCTGCCTACTGTTAGTACATTTGGCAGGGTGCCAGTGGGGCACAGTTGACATTTGTTTTCACATCAGGGACATCCCTGTAACTCAGTCACAGTTGCTATGTCTGAACTCTTAACTGTTCAACTATGGCTGTGTTTATCCTGCTCTGAGTATGTGTGTGGCTTGCCAGATGCTACTGTGACATTATTACCTAGTAGCTACCAACTAGCATGACTGTTTCTCAGCACACAGTACTATTTTACAAATCCACTAGATTTGACAGTAAATATACATGACATGCTTTGTGTACTAGACTTGTATATTCCCTTTACATTAATTCCTACTATTTTATGATATATTTCTTTCAGCACAATGTTCTTGTATCGCACTCATGGCTTAGTGGTAAGTCATGCAGACTAGTGTTTTCAAGGTCCTGGGTTCGAGACTGAGGGAGGTATTTTATTTTGCCTTGTCATTCAGAGTGACTAAGGCACTTTTAAGCAGTTGTAAGCAGGTTAGCGCTGGTTTGCGTGGAGGTCATGCATGCGCACTGACATTTAGCTTTGCGCACACCCGCTTACTACTGCTTAAAAGTGCTCACTCTCACTCACACCCACGCTATTTTCTTTGAAAGAAAAGAAAATGGGGAGATAGGAAAGTGGTGAAAAAGGGGTCACAAAGAGGGTAGGACAGTAGGGAAACAAGCTCGAGTTTTGCAGGAGGGATGTAGGTAAGGCCCATAGCTGCCCATTTCTTCATCAGCAACAGCTGTGCACATGTTTGTAATTTGGTGTGACATTTGAAACCTTCCACCCCTGAGAGAGGTGTAAGGAAAACAATAATACTTGTTGTACAGCCAATTGTAATTGCCAGTTTACATGTCCAGCATTCATGTGTGCAAAATGGGCAGCTATGTATGGGGTGTAATTTTTTTGTGGGTACAGAGTGCCCTTTTTTTTTTTTTTTTTCAGGTGAGAGTGGTATGTCAGGTACAGGAAGTCGGTATAGCTGGGGAGGTAGGTTGGGGAGGTTAACAGACAAGACAAACAAGACGCATACAGGGGTGGTGTATGACACATGTGGGGGGGTTACACATTTGACGGGGATGGATGTTTGGATATCTCGAGCCCATGAGCTCACAGATGGCAACAGTGGAACTGAGATCCCCACCCATGGGCAGTTGCCACTGTGCCTTCACAGCCCAGGATGGGGCTGTGCTGGGGGCTGTATAGGCCGGGCAGCAAGCACGCCCATGAGTTGTGCCACCCATGCCTCAAGCTGGCGTAGGGGCCCAAGCACAGCATGCCGGATCTCCCTACTCACCACAGTCTGGACACTATGGAGGGTGAGTGGATGTTCTCCTCCGGCCACGCTTGCAGAGGGGGGATGAGCCCCATCCCCTGCAGCGCTTCCACCTGCAGGTGGCACAGGGCCACCGGAGGAGGGTCCGGCCTGGGCACTACTGCCAGGTGCACTCGCCAGCTGAGGTGGGAGAGATGGGTCCTCTGGAACCCGCCTTCCCTGTCATCCTATGTTTTGCATTATGTTATGACAGTTTGGGTTAGTAACGTACAATACCATTCACAATTAGTTGTAACAGCATGCATTAGTATCAGCATGCATTAGTATTCCCATTAACCAAACACCCATAAATTCAAGCCATTGAACAGCAAGCATAACACATGCATAACTTGAACAGCAATACACAATCCAACAACATGCAGGGTTGATTGATGGCAACAGGCCATCAGGTTTGGATGTATGAACAGGGAAGATGCATCAACGTACATGCAAATATGTATGAACCAACAGGACAAATGTCCAGGGGTGTTAATTGTGATTGCACATACCCATTTCACGTGAATGGATTATTTGTGGTTATAGGGTAGGGTGAAGAAATATTTAATTAACAACTTCAAATACCTATACATATGCTGTACATTTCTACTAGCTGCAGATATATACACACTACAGGTCTGCCTACAGTTTCCTATGTGATAACTACTTCAGGTTGGTGATAGGAATGTTACTGCTACATCAATATACATTTCATATTTATTCATACACATTCATATCTGGCTCTGTTCAGCTACATCATCCTGCTACATTTGCTTTATATAGCTATAGACAACTGTGGATGTTTGGTATTTCAGACAACCATACTATCTGCATATTGCAGACTGAGAGCAACATATCCAGATTTTGGAACACACATTCCAGCTTCAGTACTGTTTTCAACACATGGGGCTGTTTGGTTCTGCCTGTCACATTCATTTCATTCTGTACTGACTGCAGTATACTTTATTCAGGAGTTATTACTACTTTATTGGTGGATTCATACCTCTTTCTCACACTCTCTCACTTGTTTTATTTTTACAATTCAGGATGGTACTTAATTCTAGGCTTTATTGACATGTTTTACCTTTAGTTATAACAATCCTTTCCAACAGTCTCACTTATGTCATGTTTCTGAATTTCAACAGGGATATATTTCACACATGTGTTTTACTCAGCTTCTACAGCTGTACTTTTCAGTCTGCTGCAGGTTATGTACTATTATATTACAGGTGGGACATCTTTATTTCAGACTTGTTTCATTTTTATGTTTGGATTACAGGCTGCATCACACTTTTGTAATCAAGCAATACTTGCAAACCCTCTTACACTGTTACTTGCACATTTTATTAATTAGTGACTACACTGCACTCTTTTGCTAACTGTCATACTTATATATTTATTTACAGTTACAGGGAGAGAATTACTGACCTGCCTGGTGGCGCAACTGCACCAGCCTATCGCCATAGGCTCGACAGTTCACAGAACGGACACCTGCAGCTGTAATATAAATGAAGTAGTATTGGAATACACATCTCCATAATATCAGCTAGGTTAATTTCTTACATAAATAATTACATGTAACTTACTCAGTAGTGGGGCGTTGGGCATTTGCCGGGCCTCCTGGATCCAACGGTTCAGTTGGTCCTGCTTCCGTCTCTTCAGGTCCGCATGGTGGTGACAGACCTGCTCACCAGTCCTTGGTATTCCTGTGGCACTGGTGAGATCATGTGCCAACCGGTCCCACGCCTCAGCCCTATATGCTCCCCACAGGACCTGGCCCTGCATGAGTTTGGCCTCATGATTATGGACGAGGAGCCAAACCATATATTTGGACTCCTCAACGCCCCACCTCTGTGCTCGGAAGCAACTACCCTCTCCTACACCTGACATCCTGGCTGCAAGTCGGTTCTACAATCAGTTATGCTGTGTATTCCCGCCTATGGGGCTTATATATGCCATTTTTCCCGCACTTATCTGTGATTGGCCATTTTGGAATTGTACCTGTTGTAACACTGCTCACCTACGGGCACTCATTTTACACCTGTTGTAACACTGCTCACCTACGGGCACTCATTTTACACCTGTTGTAACACTGCTCACCTACGGGCACTCATTTTACACCTGTTAAAACACTGCTCACCTACAGGCAGATATCCTCAACTTGTTACACTGTAGCTCAGCTATAGGCACATCTGACATTTTTTTTTTTATTATCTCACATTTCTTCAAAATACATGGCCCATTTCATTACATTTTACATAAAATATAATGTTATATATGTACATATATGTCAGGGACTTGTTTCGTGCTTATTTCACTAAAAATAAAAATTGATGTTGTGGGGGCTCGAACCATGACTGCCTGCTCTTCAGCCAATGTCTCTACCGCTACGCTATTGCTTCTTGGTTTACTTTGCATATTTAGTTCTTATATGCTTTTCCACTGACTGCTAAATGTGGCTAAGCGCCGTGCATGCCTGCGCAAACGAGCGCACTCACAGGCAAACATCTTTATAACTTATAAAAAAATATATAAGATGTTCATTTATACATTTTATGTTCATGGTCTGTGGGGGCATGTGTTGTGTTGTGTTTATTCACATTTACACGGACTCTGTCGTGGGCGTTTACTTTCGGGACTTTTACTCTTCTGGGGGCGTGTCCATTTGCAGGGCTCTCCCTATGGACACGCCCCCTACTGTCTTATATGGACCGTGTTAGCCTTAGGTGTGATTCAGCATGCCCTCATGCATATGCATGACATGCTGATGTCACACCGTTTAACTGCAGCCTCCGTGTAAGCCTTGTAACTCTTACACGTAGGCTTCGTGAATCCTGCCCATGGTTTTGAATTGTTAGAGTTATTAAGTATAATGCAATAGAAATTGAAGTGTGGTTAGTAGAATGTGATACTTTAGAAAAACAACTGCAAGCTGATGCTAATTATAGTAGGTATAAGTATGAACATCAAAGAATATATATTAGTACTGAACATATTTTATCTGACTTGAAGCATAAAAAACATAATAAACTCTTAAGGGACCAGCAACAGTATAGTAAAGGTCAGGCTTACCCTAAACCACCGAAAGTTAAAACACAAGTTGGTTATGTTAATAATACTGTTAATAATGGTCCAAACATAAGGGCACAACATCAACAAGTAACAAATGATGATGTTGAACAAGTTGCCTATCAGAATGATTTTGATGAGTATGATGAGCAGTTCCCACCTCTCAGAAGATCAGAAAGAATAAAAAACAAAAACAATCAGAATGTTAATAACAAACATGGCTGGTCTGATAATCAGGGTTTTTATACCCCCTCAAGGCGCAATCAGAGGAGAGGGGGGTACCAGTATCGTAGCAGGGGGAGGAAATACTATTAGTTACCGCACGCAGTACCACATGTGTCGAGGAAGATATAGCCATTATTGATTAAGTTTCTAATGATGCTCTTAGTAGTCCAGTCATTGTATGTAATTCCTTAGGTGATTTTAAAGTATATAATTTCTCAGATACTGTGATAGATGAATCAAAGGTGAATTTATTGAGCAAAGGTTTTACATTTCTACCATCTTAGCAACCTAATCGTGCACAAATATTGATCAACTTAAAGCTTTTTTTAAGAAAATTAAATTTCACATTATTTGGCCACAATCAGATAGCATATTCTGAACCCTCTGATGTAACATGCATCCATAGTACATTTAACCCCCCCACTTCATCTCATTCTAGCAACATATGAAAGAATATGTGAGTTGGATATCAGGCATATGGTGAATAACAAAAAACACTTGAATGATAATTTAACAGATGAAGAGAGAATGAATTTGTCATTTCTCGTGCATCAGTCTTTAAGATTAATGAAGCCTGATAAGGGGGGGGGGGTGGTTTAGTTATAATGGACACTTTTCATTATGAACAAAGAATGTTAGATATACTTAATACAGATACATATCAGGAGGTCTGCAAAAATGAGCTTAATGTAGCTTATAGAAGGGTGCATATGGTGCTTAGTGATATGTTTCCTGAAAATAGAATAGATATTTGCACTTACAACTATTTAAATATTATTTCTCCTATAATACCCATCATATTTGGGGCACCAAAGGTGCATAAGAATGTGAATAATCCACCATAATGACCAATAGTAGATGGGTGTAATTCTATTACTTATACATGTGCAAAATATTTGGATAACAGTTTAAAGAGTTTAATAATGAAATGTCCCCAAATTTGTAAAGACTCATGACATTTCCTTGAGTTAATTAAACACACACAGTACTGTGATCAGAGTATACTTGTAACAGTGGACATCAAGGACCTATTCTCTGTGATCCCTCATGAAGACGGTATACAGGCTGTAGAAATCGTTTTAGGTATGCAGGGGATTACACAGTCCAAAATTAACTTGTATACTCAACTCTTGGAAATAGTTCATAAAAACAATTATATCCATTTTAAGGACTGATATTTTTTTACAACAGGTGGGTGTAGCCATGGGCTCACCTTGTAGCACAATTTTTGCGAACATAGTTATAGCTGCGTGGGAGCAGCAGTACATTTATGGTAGTCAATTTTTTCAGTATATATATTTACATTATCTGGATGACATATTCATCGCTTGGAAGGGTAGTTAAGCAGCACTAGATTAACTTCTCTCATATATTAATACAACCACTTCTTATTTGACATTCATACAACAAGTAGACAATAATGAGACTCATTTTTTTGGATGTCATTTTGAGCAAGGATAGGGACAATAAAAGATTCATAGCAAATATTTACAGAAACCCAAACTACTCAAATTCATTCTTGCATTTTTCTAGTGCATACCCGGCAATTAATAAGAAATCAGTACTTAAGGGACAGCTTGTCAGGACGCCAAGTATGGTTAGCTTAGATAAGGACTTTAAAATAGAGTGCAATAATTTGATGGACATGTTTAAAAAGAGAGGCTATCCCAATCATATTCTTAGAGAATTGTTCAATGAAGTAAAAACAAAAAGATCAAATGGTCATTTTGCACCTATTTTATCATATAATAATAACCCAATACCCCTAGAAGTAAGTGAACAATACTGGACAATACTGCACTGATTATAACAACATTTAATATACATTTTTATAAAATTAAGGCTATTATGCTGAAAAAATGGACACATATGGATGAGGATTTGAACATTAGAGCAAATTTTTGTCATGGTTTCAAAATGGTGGCAAGGAGAGCAAGTAACTTTAAAAAAATCTATTGGAGAATGTCAGGACAAGTTGTATGGCCAAAAAATCAGTGGGTATAATGAATAGATGTGGAATATGCAATTATTGTAGGCATCAAGGTCAATGCATACAGATAAAGAGCATAGAATATATTACTAAGGGCAAATTTAATTGTAATTCTAAGGGGGTAATATATGTGGCAGTATATCAACTGTGCCCAGCATTTTATATAGGAAAAACCACCAGGTCTCTCAAGGAAAGAATTTATGAGCACATGTATGCAATAAGGAAAGACCAGTTACATAATGCACTAGCTAAACATGTGCATGAACAGCATGATCATTATTTTAGATTTGCAATATTGCAGCAAGTGTTTAGTAATGATAGAGGTGGTCCCTGGGAACTACAATTGGAAACGGCAGAACTTATATGGCAGCTCATGCTTCATTCGTATGCATGGCCTGGACTTAATGATCCTTGCAGTATGAACAGTATTTTAAATTAAAAGCTTTGAGTAGATAAAGGTTGTTTTAGTAATGACAATACGTTTTGTTTAAAATTAATATTTTATTTATGTATATAAATGTATACATATTTAATCTAATATTTTAGGCAATTTATAATAATTTTTAACATACAGTTTCATATATTGTTTGTACTTGGTATATTTGGAATGTTTAGTAATATACATGAATATTCATTTACTCATGAATAATGGTACATGCAATGGGGGAAGTAGCATAACATTTAAGTTTGTGATGTTATTTCCTGTAGCAGAAAAAGGGCGCCAAATTTTAAACTATTTAACTGCTGTGAATTTGTTATACTGATCTTGTCTGATGAAGTTTACTAATGCATGAAAAGCACTTAACATTTGATATGACTCATTCTTTATTCCATAGCCAATATTGTGTTTGCTTTATAGTGTAGCAGGGAGACAGGTACCATTTTTTAAACTTTACTTAGACTCCATTAGGTATACACATCCCTTGGAGTAGAGTGCATGGCAGTAAGTCTGTAGTTCTGAGATCTAATCTGACTCTCATAAGACAATGTTATGTAACTGATGGTAACCAAATGGCTTTTTTTATATATTTTGAAATACCTGAATGACTGCTTTCTAAATCTGTTTGTATCTCATTGTCATTCTGAATGCTATACTTCTGTGATGATTGATTGATCCATTTAAGATATTTGTTATGTATTATGGTGAAAGCTCCTAGCCTTTTTGATTTCTAATATATATGTAAGATAGTTGCTGTCTAGGTATGCAAGCAGGAAATATAAAGCACTCTCTGGATTGCATTGGTAGAATAAGTGCATTTTATAACTTGTTCTACTGCTTTACCATGGGGCTTGATGTAAATGTCTCTGATAACATCTCAAGAATGCTGACTACTAAATCTACTGTTGTAGTAATTTTAGGATCTTTGATAGTAGGATAATTTGACTGCATATTAGCATCTGCTAATGCTAGGGGAAATTGTGTGACCACTGTTAATTTTTATTCTATTGCACTACACTCATTAGTCCCAACAAAGCATTCTGGATCATTTTGGTTAATATTATACAGTGCTAATCCAGTTTAGGTAGCTCTTATTTTGGTTATTTTTTTCTATGATCTAATATAATCTTTTCCTACTTTCTCCACAGTCCCCTCACCTACTTTCTCTTGGCTCGAATGTTCCCCCCTTATAATCAGGCTGTAAACTCTCCAAGAATTGACCCACAGTAGTAGTAACACACAAAAAAGAAAGAGACAAAAACATTTAATGTGGATAGCAAGCTCAAGGACTCAATGTAGGTCATGTCCCCTACAGTAGCTCTGCTACCTAAATATAGTTATAGGATTATAGGATCATAGGATCATAGGAGGTTACCCCCAAGAAAGAAACCTCAATCAGCACCTGTCTCCCCTGTCAATGAGGGACACAGATGGAACCCTTGGGACAAATTTTTGGTGAACCATCCACTCATCAAGGTTGCACTTGAGGAGGGTCAGAGACGTACATTGACGTGTATGAGAAGTCTATTCCAAATACGGGGCAGCCTCTGAGAGACAAACCTGTCTCTCCAGCAGGTTTTGTTAATGTCGCATAGTAGATTTAGACCTTTCTATTGGGTAAAGGAGTTAGACTTATGGATGTGGAGCACATCTAGTAGGGCAGGGTCCAGGATTGCCTTGTAGGTGAGACACAGATCACCTCCAAGCAATCTGTACAATACCGAGTACAGTGGTAGTGATTTGAGCCTGTCCACATAGAACAGGTGTTGGTGGCTATACAGTCTCTTTGTGAGGTATTACTGTGGCCTTTCCAGTTAGTACAGGTGTTTGCAGAGCTACATAGTAAATGGGGTGTTGTACTCAGTTATTGGTCTATTGAGAGAGGAGTACAGAGAGGTAATAACCTCCTTTTTTTATGCAATCCCTTTACTTATGAGATGAACCAAGTAAAAGGCTTTTCTGACCACTGCCGCTACATGATGGTCGAATGTGAGATTGTTGTCAACTTGTATACCTAGGTCTCTCACCACAGGTTGTGTGCTTAGGGAGTTGCTGTTGATGTGGTAATCAGTAGGGGCCACATTTTTACTGAATGGTAGACAATACTTTTTTTGTGTTTAACTTAAGGCCATGACTTTGGCACCAGTCATTTGTTGCCATGAGATCCTCTTGGAGTATGTTAATATCATTTGGGGAGTCAATGACAGCACCCAACTGACAGTCGTCCGCAAACTTGGTCAGCCACAAGTCTTTTATCTTTGCCTGGACCTCTGACAAGTAGATACCAAACAGTAGGGGTCCTAGGTCCAGATCCCTGGGGAACACTACTAGTGACAGGTCTCCTGTCAGAGGTGGAGGCACCTATTTTGACCTTGTGGGTCCTATCGGTGAGCCAGTTGGCCACCCACCTGATGAGACTGGGATTTAATTAAGTTGTGTTACCTTTATAATGATGACTGAGTGGGGGATTGTCTCAGTGGCTTTGGCCAAGTCTAGGTAAGCTGTATGTACTGACTTTCTCTTATCCAGGGTCTTGGTGACAGTCTCAAAAAAGTCAACCAGGTTCAACAGGCAAGATCTGCCCTTGATGAATCTGAACTGACTGGGGTTAAGTGCTTGGAGATTGCCTATGTCGTTGTTTATGAGGTCCATAATAATATGCTACATGGCCTTACAGATCAGACTTGTCAAGCTAATGGTGAGATAGTTTCTAGGGTCAGAAGTGTAACCACCTTTGTGACAGGGGATGACAATGGCAGTTCACCACTCTGCTGAAATGAAGCTTGTACTTTGGTGTGGTTGAATAGGGTGCTCAATGGTGAGTCTGGTTCTTGCTGGAGAGAGTGCAAAACACAGCCTTGGATGCTATCAGGTCATATGTAAGCTGTGTTCTTTTCCTTGGATAGGACCTTTAACACTTGATCTATGGAGATGTGAGGTGTGGGACAAGTATCGGGAATGTTGAATGGGCCTTTGGGATTGGACAGGGGGGTGAAGTTTGCACTGAATCTATTTGCTAGCATGTTGGCTACATCAAAAGGATCAGTGTAAGGGGTACCATTAAGAATTAATTTGGAACAAACCTGAGCTTTGCCATGGAGGTTCCTGACATAACTGAAAAAGGCTTTGTGGTTACCCTTTGTTTGGAAGGCAAGTTTCAATTCATAATGGGCTTTGGAGGTTTTATTTGTTGAGGCTAAGGAGTAAGTTTTTCCAGTTGGGAATTTGTATCTTTTTACCCTTGGACAACAGTTCCTTCCTTTTGTTGTAATGCCTGTTAATAGAGGATGTCCACCCGATAGGTTTTCCTTGAGGCGCAGGTTTTAGTTCTGTTGGGTATGGATGAGTCCATGCCATTGTACAGGTGCTTATATAATGCACTGATGTACTGTTCAGCATAGTTGTCTGCATCATCTGAGGGGGGTGGCAGTGTGAAACTACTGATACCCTCCCTTAGAAGGTTGTAGTCAGCTGTTGAGAATTTTTTTAGCCTGGTTACAGCTGGTGGTGGTGGTGGTGGGGGTGGTTGGACAGGATAGAACTTTGAATGAGACAGACTGATGGTCTGATCTCACCAGGGAAGAAATTACTATAGGGGTGGTGTAGCAGTCACCCATGTTGGTGAGAACCAAATCTAGAATGTTATCTTCTCTTGTTGGGGATAATACAAGCTGGTCTACTATGTTAGAACTGATTAAGTCAATGAATCATTGGGTGAGTGCATTAGAGCAGGAATAATTCACCCAGTCTATGGTGGGGTAGTTGAAGTCACAAAGGATCAGGGTGTTAGGGGGTACCTTGATGGAGTCACGTAGGTCCAGATAGGAGGAGTGGGTGCCCTGAGTCATGGAGGGTAGGCTATAGCTGGCTTTAACTTAGATGGGTGTCTTGCCAATTGTCAGCTGCACATGGAGTAGTTCTAGTGCATCATGTTGGCAAACCAGTCTGGAGGTGTGCTTGACGTTAATAGAGACCGTCACCACCCTTAGTCTTCCTGACATCATTTTGGGGTTGGAATGTGTGGAATCTGGTATAACCTGGTAAGGCAGGGGTGCACTCCGCAGCTTTGAACCAAGTTTCTGTGACTGCACAGATGTCTGCATCTTCCAGTGAGAGTACACCCTCCACTGTATTGTCTGTATTTTATCCTAAAAAAGGTATTGGCATGCACACTATCAGGATGCATTTTTCCTGAGGTCCCCCCAAGTCTCCTAGTATTTTACTGTGCCACCTAGCCTTCCCCAGTCTTGAAGTATTTTATTTTGCATCTTTTCTCCTCAAAGGGAATAAAATTAGTTGCCAGCACTGTTGTTTTCTGAAAGTAGCTTTGTAGCTTTACACAGCTAGATTGGTTGCATATACCATAGTTTAAACTAATTCTGTGTGGCAACTTCTGTTTTCCTTTTCTCTGATCCATGTGCAATTGAAGATCTAACATTACAATTTCTACCTCTTACCTGCTCACCTACAGTTAACTGATAGTTTTTGTTTGAGACACGGCACCCGGCTTTGCATATATGAAAATATAGTCCCTGATATCTGGAAAATATCCAATATTATTCCGCTTAACAAAGGAAGTAACTCAGTGGAACTGACAAACTTCACCCCATTGCTATTCTTTCCCCTCTAGCCAAAATGCTATAGAGGTGTATACATACACAACTCATGGAATATCTAAATACTAATAAGCTAATGTCAAATACACAGCATGGCTTCTGACATTTTCATAGTACCACTACCACTCTAATGTATTTCACAAATACAGTAAACAACTATAGAAATGATGGGAAATTTGTATCTGCAAACACCTTATCTCAACACTTCTCTATGCTTCTCCATTCTCACTAATCTTAGAAAAACAGACATAGCAAAACTTGAATCCTGTTACAACATATTTTGCAGGTTTGCCACATATTCTCTGCACAGGTCACATTACTGTATAGCCCTAAAGTAGATTAATTGGCAAGAATTTCCTCAACTCCTCCTCTACAACCAACTTGTTCTAACCCACAATCACTCCAATAACACTCCTGCCCTACAAGATCTATTTCATCATTATACAAGTAATAGGACACTCTGCTCCAAGAATAAATTTCTCCTAGAAGTTACTAAAGCCAATAATTCTGCTGGTGAATCCCTCTTCTCTAATCGTATAGCTAAAAATGGAATACTGTACCCACAATCATAACAACTATATCCTCCATAACTCAATTCAAAGCTATACTAAAATCTCACCTAGCTGATAAATGGCTCTGCTAATGTTCCAGCCCTGACTAGTCAATACCCTAAATCTCATCTACCATCAACACCTTTTTTTACAACTCTACTATAAACTTACTGGTCTAAAAATTGGTTACCTTCTTTCTATTTACCTCTCTCATCACCTAAATAATGCAGCTAATACTTCTCTCTCTTGTGTAAACAACAAGATTTGTGTAGTTCCTAAAGTTGATTCTCTGACTTGCAATGTATTGAATTGCTTAATATTTCTCTCTGACAGATTATTATATTAGAAATTTCTATATGTCATTTCAGTTCTTGTTCCATTACACTTTATCCTTACTTGTAAAGGTACTTGCTATTAGTAGCCATGTATAATTAATGTGTATCCTTCATCATATTGTATACCATCATCATGTATAATTAATGTGTATCCTTCATTATATTGTACACCATCATCATGTATAATTGTGTATCCTCCATCATATTTTATACCATCATCATGTATTATTAATGTGTATACTTCATTATATTGTACACCATCATCATGTATAATTAATGTGTATCCTTCATATTGTATACCATCATTTTTTTATTGTTCAATGTACTGTTTACTAAATGTGGAGCTTTTCTCCTGGGCCTCCGCTGAAAAGGGACTTGTGTCCAGTCAGACTTTCCCGGCTACCAAATGTAAAATAAAATAAATAAAATAAATATCATCCTCTGAAAACTTACCTCAGCTTTAGTGGTTCTTAAGGTCCACAAGGAATTCTCTCCTCTTTCCATTACTTCATTTTTAAAAAGTGTTGCAATTTAATAATATGATGAGCACTACAATGGCTATTACCATATTTACTGTATAATTTCAAGGCACATTGCACAATAATGTTAATGAACTAGTTGCTAGTACATCTTTCTGAATTTCACTTTTTTCACTCTGCACACCTGTCCAAGGCTGCAACTATCTACATGGTAGACAACAAGCAGTTCAATGGGACAACAACCTATCCTCACTGCTGCCTATTACCACAGGAGTCCCACAAGGGTCCATTCTGGGACACCTTCTATTCTCAATCTTCATTAATGATCTCCACAGCATATGCCAAGTTGCAACTGTTATACAATATACTGACGACTCAACATTAGTCTGCTCAGCCAACGACCCACACAAATGCCTCTCCATTACCCAAAAAGCCTTCCAAATTACAGAAACCTGGTTTCTTAACAAAAACCTATTACTTAATTCCAAAACGACCAAACTGTTGCTATTTAAACCAAATAAATTCATCTCAATGCCCAACTCATTCAATATTGTGTCCAGAGATGGGACTATCATCTCTCCAGACACTCATACTAAACTGCTAGGAGTGACTATTGACAACAACCTCAAGTTTGATCTACATATAACTCAAATTATTAAAGACATTCACAAAAAACTGGGCAGTCTTTATAAAAACAAACCATTTCTAACCCAACCTACTAGAATAACCATAGCTCAAACCCACCTCCTCTTCACACTATTCTACACTGCTCCCATCTTCACCAGTCTACCCAAAACAGAAATGGCCAAGCTTAACATTTGCTACAATCAAATTGCCAAAGTTGCTACTGGTGCCCACCACTGTCATTCTCTAAATCAACTTAACTGGCTTGAATTCCCAAATCTCCTCTCATTCCATCAGCTTTCTTTCGCTCATAAACTTCTACTACTTCCTGGAACAAAAACAGCACTACCTAATCTACAAGAGTTATATACAGCACAATATCACAACAGAGCTACAAAAATAATCAAGGATCCTACACATCCTGCTTATGAACTGTTCACATGCTTGTTGTCCAGCAGAAGATACCACAGTGTGTACTGTAAAATGTCCAGGTTCAGAAACAGCTTCTTCCCTCAGGAGGTGAGACTTTTGAACTCTGGCAATAATCTCAGGGAAGCCGGTTACTGACAAGATATGGGACAGCCAACTCGTTTGGTGCAAATAAATGAGAGAGAGTTCAGATCCAAAACATAAACAATACACAGATGGCAATGAATGTGCAATATTATATTAACTACAGCCTCTCATTCATGTGAGAATCATACTGTGAAATAGGAACTTGTGCAATGAGAAATCATTCAGCTGCTGAAAATTATAGACAAGGTAAACTATAATAATATGTACTAGAATAATCTGTCTAATGTGAAATGATGAATATATGTCTGTTGTATGTGTTATTATATGTATATATATGTCTTGTCAGTTCAAGCCTGATGCATGCAATTCCATTTAGACTGCACTTGTGTAGGCTAAATGACCATAAAGTTCACTTTGATTTGACTTTGATTTGATTTAGATCTAATGCAGTACTCACACAGACTTGTACAATTTTGCTGTCACTTGCCTTCTATAGGAAGTTAGCACAACCATACAACAGTAATTACTTTACATTCAGCAGCCTAGAAGGAAATATCTATCCTGGCTGCCTTTAAAAAAAAAAAAGTGAACTTTAGAAGGAAAATGCAGAGAGAGCTATAACAGCCAAAAATATACAGAAGTACAAATGAACTTAGTATGTGGAAAATGTGGGCAGTATACCTGTACTGGCATTACCCACCTATGGCAACATAAACTTAACTACTAAGGCCCAGAATAATAAACACAAGGGTAGCACATTGCTCAAAGCACTTATGCCACTTCTGATTCTGAGATGGATCTCCCCAACTTGTAAAACTAAGTAACAAATGAATTATCTTTATTATGTACATCTTCCACTTCTAAATTAGAGGTTCCTCTTGCTTTGCTATAACATTTTGAAACTGTGTATCTGTGTATCTGACAGTAGACAGAGACTGGTTCAAAAATGACACATTGCCCATAGGACTCTATGGACATGTGTTGCAGATGAAGGTGCTCCCCTTGTATGACTGCAGACATTACAAGGGCAAAAGCCTATCCTCCTGCAGCAGCACTGTCAGCACATAGGTGGAGCTGTTTGGGGACTGTCAAAGTGTTTTGTCACCCTGTGCAATGACTTCACATAAGAGCTGTAGTATTTTACTAATAGACTAGTGCCTTTAAACATGGGGGACAATTAAAGCTGGAGTTTTCCGTGAGAATGAACTGTGGTTTAGGTGCTCAGTACCACAGTATGCCAGCAATCTTTCTTAAGCCCTAATACTGCATTGATTCCAGATTTAACCTATTATAATATGTAGCATTACCTCCAAGACACAGCAAGTGCTATGGAGTCAAATGTGTTCAGAGATTGTTACAATATGTTCACTGGTATCAATTCACTTGAGACTACAGAATAAGTAATGGGGTTTATTAAAATAAAATGTTTACATATCCCATTACCTGTACGTGGAATTATGTGACATATAAGAAATGGTAAATGCCGTGTAGAACCTAGGGGCTCAAGAGCATACTCTGCCTCCTTCTCAGTATGATATCTTACTGGGAAGGGAGACTGCAAAAGCAAGTTTAGAGTATCACTGAAGGAGAGTAGAGGCTCTCTAACTATACTACCCCAGATTTTTCTTTAGAATCAAGCCCTTAAATATTAAATAATAAAAAGAAATACTGTTTACATGGAGCCTTGTTACACTTTAAAACTTTTGCATTTTGCTTTATTGGTTCATTAAACTAGTAAGTCTAGTGGATACTCATGTCCCATTTTAGGGGAAACTGGGAGCATCATCTGATTGTCAATCCACACTGTCAACATTTACAGAACTGTACCCATGCCACCAAAACTTCACTCCACACAATTCCAGGACAGGCTTTAACATGCATCCTGTGGGATGGTAAGTAACTGTCTCATAACATTTTTGCATTTGACAAAATGGGAATCAAATTGGATGACAAGCGAATGCTTGCTGTGGTAATTTGCAACCAGTTATGAGACTTGCTCAGAGTCACACAATGAACAAATGCAGGTGGAAAGAATCAAACCCTGTTCCCTAGACTATAGGAAGCAACAGCTCTGAGTCTTAATCTACTGCACTAACTGCCAGGCACTCCAATTTTTAAACTCTTGTTTTAAAAGTGGATTGAAGTGTCTTATCATATTTACATAACATTTTCAGGGAGTTATACTGGGACAATTACCTTAAACTATATATAGATTGTGAATCAGTCTATAAAGGAAAAGACACAGCTGCATTTAAAATTTTTAATGAAACAAATTATGTTAGTATCATTTTATGTCACAACATGAAAAAATGAAACTATTGCTTTTGTTCAGAAATACCATCAGTTCATTTGCATAGAGGAGTAAAGCCCCAGCTCTGATTCAAATGATCTATAAGTAATTAGTGATCTGGGAGCAGTAGGATTTGGTGCGAGTACAAAGTAATGAATACCTAAAGCGGATGTGCCCATTCTGAGATGAGGAAAGTGATCCAGTCCACTGCATAATGAATAACTTTATAAAGAGTATAAGTAAACCAGGCTGCACTGCAGAAAGGAGATGTTTTAGAATCTGTCAAGCTCCATGGGGTGGGAGTAGAACCATGCATGTGTCTAGGAGTAGGATAACAACCCTCACAGTGATGTGAGTGCATGTCAGTAATCAGGTGTGGGGGATAGGACTTGCAGAAAATCCCTCGTGACATGATATTAGACTTGACTTAGATCACCAGGTGCTGCCATATGGTTCTCTGGCACTGTGGCAAGTAGCATTGTTCCTTGAACATGGACAACTTGTAGTTTGATAGGGTACGCTGGAAATTCAGGGTCTGGGGACAAGAACGGGTCATAGCAATGTCCCCCACATTCATGACAGCCTGGATTATGGCTAACACCAAAAATGCTTCCATTCCTGATATCCCTCTGTTGAGCAGATCATTGTAAGGCTGACCTCCTGTAGACAAGGTAGTCTCCCATGGGGTGAAATGGAGAAGAGATTGGCTGTGGTGGCTGGGGGAATGAATGGGTAGGATTAATTATCTGCAGGAAAAAGGGCCAAAAAGCAAATTGTAAAAAAAAAAAACTTTTTATACAAGAATACCTAGTCTAACTAGAGAATGTCACAAAAGCACTGTACATTTATATATTTTATGTTTTTGCTTGTATTTGTTATTCTAAACAATACTGACATATATACTTTTATTAAAAAAAAACATATTGCAAGTGCAGCAGTTTGCTAAGCTCTAATAGTCAACTTGACTTTAACTTAACCCTACCAATAAATGCCAGTAGACAAGTATTGCTTTTAGATACTTGATTTCAACTTAACCCTACCACAAATGCCAGTAGACAGGTACTGCTTTTAGATACTTGACTTTAACTTAACCCTACCAACAAATGCCAGTAGACAGGTGCTGCTTTTAGAGATTTTAGTAAATTTTCATCACAAACAGTTGGATGCTCAACCTTACACAACAGATTATAAGAACTAACAAAAGTAAAAGTACAGAGAAAAGAGAATGTTCCCACTCCCAAGAGCCTGTTAAATATTTGGATGTCTGTATGCACATGTGATACACTGCTTCTTGCTATAACCTTTAAGAAATAAATGCTGTTTTTGCTGCAATATTATAGTAGTATCCTAAAGATATACATTGAGATTCACAGACTCAGTCAACTATTATTTCATATACACTGTGGATCCATTCTGATCAGTGCAATTAGCACTAGTGTGATTCATGAAAATATTCACTCTAATGATATTTGCTGAATTGTTGACAATGACAGAACATGTATACAGTACTGAGTTGGCCTAGTGTGGTGCACATTTACAAGGCACACCAAATACTAGATTTTGGCAACAAAGACTGAGCATCAGAATCCACAGTACTGCAGAATGTTAACCTGCCTGCCTATGATGATAGGTACTGTATGTTTCTTAGCATTTTTTTGTTTGACAATGTGGGTTACTGGCATGTGCAAGGTGCTTGTTAAAGGGGGCACCATATTTAGTAAAGGAAATACCAGACAATGCAGAGCTTACTAATCACAAAACATGGTCAGTTATTAAGAAGACTAAAACTCTCAGTGAATCTGTCTCTTGACACATAGTTAGCTTGGATAGAAATCTTAAAATAACTCACTGTTGTGGTGGTGCTTAATATATTTTTACATTGTGTTGGGGAGGGTCTTAGGATATCCTTGTGTATCACAGCTGGGAATGCTTCTGTTTTTAGGAGAAAGGGGAAATCATAGCAATTTCAATACATTTATTTGATTTTGCTGGTGTTTTTTATTGTGTCCATGTCCTTTGTGTTTGCACTTAGGCCAGGAACTGAGAGATGCTCTGTAGCTAATACATAAATCAGTCCCTCTGGGGGGTAGCTGCACTTACTTTGTGTATTGTGCTGAACAGGGTGTCAGTGTGTCCCTTTGTGTCCCATCTTGGGAATGTGTTTGTAGCTGACTTGGAGAAGGCAACAAAGCAGTTTCTACATATTTCATTTATGTTATTTTTCTGGAGTTTTTTCTGTGTTCTTGCCATTTGTTCTTGGGGTGTGGACTGGGAAAGAGAGATGCTGTATGTATTAATACTTAAATGAGCCTATCTTTGAGTGGTTGCACTTACTTCATTTATGTACTGCACTGGAGGTTGCCTCAGTTTGTCACTGTGTATCCTAGCTGGGAAATGTATTGGTATCCAACTAAGAAAAGTGGACATTGCTGTTTCAACACATTTCATTTCTCTTATTTTGGGGGTGTTTTAATTGTGTCCTATACTTTGTGTTTGGAGTTAGGCTAGGAGTAGAGAAACAGTACATACCTTGTACTTGGATTGGTCCCTATGCAGGTAGCTGCAAGCAGGAGAGAGGCCACACCTCACCACTTTCCACTTAACGTGTAAATATACAAAAACTTGTCTTCCCATGATGGCACAATTGGTGGGGATGACTGGGGAAAGATAAGCATTAGCAGCTACAGTAACAAAAACTGATTTGTGCTTATTTATAGGTTAGTACTAGGCTAACTGCCCTTACGAGCCATTTTAAGCCCAGCCAATTATCCCTTGTGAGACTCAAACCCTGCACCTTGTGTTTGTAAGGCAAATACCTTAACCATTAGGCCACCCTCCCAACCTTATTTCTGCTATAGTATTATAGACAAAATTAGTAGCTAAATACTGTTCATCTTCAGTTAACTGAAGATACCTGTAGCACTATTAACCAGATGGACAATTACTGCCTAAAAGAAAATACTAGAAAGGGAATATGTATGACAGTGTATGGTTTGTAACTGTTTACTCTCAAACATGAAACCAGGGCATTCAAATCGATGAGAAATCAATGATTGAGACAGACATGCTTAATACCATCCCAAGTAATGAGAAAATGTGTTTAAAGTATGCAGTAGACTGCAGGGCATGGGTTTAGAAGCTAGACAGAAGGTTTCACAAAAGATTGTAGCACTGTAACATCCTCTCAGTTTCAGAAACTGACAATCATTACACCATTAGTGAGTCTGATTCCATTTAAGAATTGAATGAAACCATGTTAGCTAATGGAATAAAGTAGAGTTCCATTTATCCGACCTTCAATTATCCGACAGTCCATTTTATCTGACATAAAGTAAACGCTGCTGAGTGCATGCGCTCCTGTACAAAGTTTTAGCTCATGCTAACGTGCCAGCTAACAAGTGTGCCTTGACTTCAACATCATTCAAACTGTACTGTACTGTTTTTTAGTGTAGTACATTTTTCTACAATCTACTTTAGAAAATGTTAAGTAAAAAGTGAAAGAAAGTGATTCTTACATTTGACCAGAAACTTGATGGATTAAAAAGGCTAGACAAAGGCAAGTCAATGTAAAACATTGTCTCTGATTTAGGCATTGGAAGAGTAACTGCTGGTGACTGGAAACAAAATAGAGGGGAACTATAAAAGTGGGGTTTTACTCCTGCTTCAATGGAAGGACCTTAGAAGAGGAAAACAATGAGAAAATCTGACTACGAGAAAGTGAGTGGAGCATTGTTTTTGTGATTTACCCAGCAAAGAGAGAAAGATACACCTATATCAGGCCCCATCTTGCAAGAGAAAGCATTGCTTTTCCAAAAAATAGTTAAATGAAGGTGATCCTGATTTTACAGCAAGTGCAGGCTGGCTGGATCAGTGGAAAAAAACTATACGTAGTGAGGCAGCTTAATATTTCTGGTGAGAAATTATCTGCACAGTCAGAGCTAGTTGATAATTTTAAAGCAAACATTCATAGTCTCATTGACAAAGAAGGATTAATAGGTGAGCAGTTATATAATTACAATGAAACAGGCCTAAGTTATAAAATGCTTCCTTCAACAACTCTAGCTTCTCTTACAGAAGTGTCAACGCCTGGTTATAATCAATGCAAGGAGAGAGTTATTATACTTCATTGCAGTAAAGCTATGAGTAGTTACAAAATGAAGCTTGTTTTGATTGGAAAACCAAAAAAAAAAAAAACACAAGCATTTAAGAACCTATCCTTGAATGCTCATCCGGTTTGCTATAGAAATAAAAAAGCTGCATAGAAAATGGATGAATGCAGAAATTTAAAAAAAAAATGTTTTTTCAAAGAATTTGTTCCTTCTGTTGAAAAGCATTTAAAATCTGCCAGTTTGCCAAGGAAATTGATTCTCATCCTCGATAATGCTCCAGCTCATCCTGATGAGTGCAAAATACATAGTGGGGATATAAGGACAATTTTTCTTCTACCCAATGTCGCCTCTTTTATGTCAACCAATGGATCAGAGTTTATTACAGTGTCTAAAATAACAAGCCATCGTAAGCTTCTTAGAGCACTTATACAGGTGATTGATCTGGTAAATGGGCTACTAGAAAAACTTCGAAAAGTTGATTTAATAGATGTGATTTATTGGATCGGCCAATCATGGAAGGAAGTTGAACCACAAACCATTGCAAGGTCATGGAGCAAGTTCCTTTCTGAACATGAAAGCTCAACAGTTGATACTGAAGTCATTCAGGGACACAATAAAAATTTGATTTTGTTGGTACAACAAATTCCAGGATGTGAAAATGTGAACAATATCAACTGACCGATGAAGACATATTAATGCTTGTAAATGGGAATGAGGATGATGTCACTGAAGAGAGTGACACTGAGGACAGAACAGAGAAAATCAGTCACTCTGAAGGAATAAAAGCAACTGAAGCAGCTCTATGGCTTGTGGGACAGCAATTCCAGGCAACCAGTACTGATGTCTTGTTACTTCGGCATTGGCGTGACCTAGCAGTGACTAAGAGATGTGATTCTATAAAGCAACAACCAGTTATTTTTACCAAGTAACTTAAATCTACATTACGTATTATGCTGCAATAAACACAGTACAGTACAATAAAATGAACCCCAGGATTCTGTAGGCCTTGAACAGCATGCAGGATTGGAGCAGGAGCTCAAGCAGGCAATATGTCTGCCGTGCGATCTAGAAACAGCCTGCAGGGGCATGCAGGAGTGCTCCAGCACTAGTCCTGTACAGACTAAGGCCCTGTATGCAAATTACCCCATTTGCAGGAGAAATCCATGCAGATGAGATGAATTTGCGATCCAGGAAGCTTGCAACCGGTTGTGCAGGACTAGTGCAATCTGCAGAAATGTACTCGGTTAGTAACCATGTACATTTCTGCAAAATCCAAAACGGAGCCGTGACAGCTCCAAATAAATGCTGCATATCAGTCAGGAAGCATGCCAATGGCCAAGTATAAGGCCATTGGCATTGCAAGCAACATGAAAAATAAAAAAAAAATCAACTTTTATTTTTTTCTAGCTGATCTTGGCTGTTTAAGCGTAGGGCAGCGGCACGCAAATGTGATCGGGGGGAAAATAATAAAATAAACTGAAAATAAGCATTCTAACTAAAATCACTATTCTGCCATGCAAGTCAATGGCAGGCAGAAGACAACATGGCCAGTGAGTAGTGGTTGCAAAGGGGGGAGGCTCAATGTGAGACATGTAACTATGCATTAGCAGCCAATCCTAGGCAAATGAGGAGAATGATAGTGAATCCCAGTTTTCCCCATCATGTTAGTCAGGTCCCAACAGTGTAAGAGTAGGACTAGCTTGGTGCAAGCCTTGGAGGTAGCTGACATCATAGGGGGGTGTGTCAGTCATACTGTAAGCAGATTGGAGCCCTGTGGCTAGGGTGTGCTCCTAGCTTAGCACAGCTAAGCGAGGGGGGGGGGTGTCTGAATCTGCCTAGCACTCTTTACATTACCTAAGTGGGTGTGCGCGCCATGCACTGGGTTTTAAAGGAAGAAAAAAAAGTTAAACCAGGAAATAGCAGCACTGTGCACATTTGAGCACTGTGTTTGTGCGACGCAACCCCAGGCTTAAACAGGAAGACAATGAGAAGGGAAAACAGCAGTAGGAAGGTAATCAAGGAGAACTAGCATAGCTGGAAAGTGAAATGTATCAGAATCAGCCAATTACACAGGCAACAGACCAGCCCAGCCGAGAACACTACTATAAACTATGCAAACACCTTCCCCTCTGGTTTTTCCCATACTCTACACCACCAGTGTATACAAGCGGGAAACTTTTAACAAACAAAACTACAAATGATAAGGGCTGCAGCAGGCAACACAGAACAACATGTGCAAGAGGATGAGGGTGGTGAGGATCTGAATGCTGCCAATCAACCCCCAGTGAGGAGATAGAGAAGAGTGTACAGACCCAGGGTAACCTACCAGGGGCTACATGAGCTGGAGATAGTGGAGCAGTATAGGGTGGACAGGGACCTCCTACAGCAAATTGTTGAGCTGTGCCGGCCATGCCTGACACACCGAACTGACCGAGGGGAACCCATCCCAGTGGATACCAAAGTATGTGTAGGCCTAGGAATACTAGCCACAGGTACCACCCAAAGTTCAACTGGGGATATCAATGGGATCTCACAGGCATCAGCATCCAGAGTATTCCACGAGTTCCTGGATGCCATGTCAGCACATGCCAGTGAGCACGTATATTTCCTCAACACCCATGAAGTGTTGGCCAGCAATATACGTGTCTTCCACCAAATAGTAAAATACCCTGAGGTAGTGGGTGCTATAGACTGCATGCACATATGCATCAAAGCACCACCCGGTGATCAGGGTAGGGCCTACATCAACCACAGGGGCCTTCCCTCCATCAACTGCCAGGTCATGTGCGATGCCCAGGGCATTATAATGAATGTATGTGCTGGCTGCCCTGGAAGCTATCATGATTCCCACATTTGGCAGCTGACGCAACTGTACCAGAGATTTGCCAGTGGGGACATCCCCTATGGTCACCTAGTGGGGGATGCTGGTTACACACTGGAGCCATGGCTGATGACACCTATCATAAATGCACACACACCTGAACAAGAATGCCATAATGAGGCACACGCACAGACCAGACTTTTACTAGAGCATGTGTTTGGGATGCTCAAGTCACAGTTCCGGTGTCTGGACATATCCAGTGGAGCCTTGCAGTACTCACCAGCTACATGTACTCAAATTGTTATGGTATGTGCCATGCTACACAATATGATCCTGCGGAAACAGCTGCAGCAGGAACAGTATGGGGCAGGGCCACACAGCCCCCCCACCAATGCCAAGGCCTGCACAGGCACAGAATGACTCAGAGGAGGAACAACTTGAGCCTGCCCAAGTAGGCAGATGGAGGCGTGCCCGGTATGCCCTGGCCATGGCAAAGAGACAACGCATAGCACATACACTGACACAGTAGGGACCCAGGGAATGACCCCTCTCTCTGACTCGCACATACAGTAAAAGGGATGCCAAACATGACACTACCTATGTTCAACCATGTATGGAGAGTGTACTATGTGCATCCAGCATAGGCAGCTCTCCAGCACCATCCTCAATCCTGGCACACCCACAAGGTAAGTCAATCAACCTACCAATTGCCAAATGTAGTAGAATGTGTCATTACCTGTATCGATGGTATGGATGTGAGCATGCAAGGGAATTGGGTGGCTGAATATTATGGCAGCAGATAGTAGACACCAATAGTGGCACCATGACATTGGTAACACATACTGGACTCACCATAGTAGCCAGTGCTAAACAGAGTGACAAAACCCACTGCAAGAAATGTGCTGGGTAACATGTGTGTCCATATGACTCCCAGATGCCAGTCAGGGAGGTTCACATACCCAACAACAGTCTCACCCAGCAGGACAGGTGTAGACAAACCCAAACAGAGCCTATGCTATGGCCTCTGAATGATGCCTATGGGTAACCCCCCAGGCCTACACAGACAGACTACAGCAGGTCAGGCAGTGGGAAGTTAGTTCTAAGCAGTAGGAAGTCAGACACTAATATGTAGGGCAACCAAAGCTAAGACCTGTAGAACACTGATATGCCTCTAGCCAGTATGATAGGTTAGAATACAGAATGAAATGGAGTATCTGATGTACAAGCACAGTTTGAGCAAATGTGTGCAAGTGCCAGGTGTGCCCCCCATCCTATGTAGGTATGCAGAAACAGTAGGGTGTGCCTCCCAATCCTGTGTAGAAATGTAAAAACAGACAGGTGTCCCCCCCACGACCCTATGTAGAAATGTAGTAACAGTCAGGTGTGCCTCCCACTCCCATGTAGGCTTGTACAAACAGTCAGGTGTGCCCCCCAATCCTGTGTAGAAATGTAGGTACAGTCAGGTGTGCCCCCCAATCTTGTGTAGAAATGTAGTAACAGTCAGGTGCCCCCCCACGCCTATGTAGACATGTGGAAACAGACAGGTCTGCCCCTTCCCCCAATCCAGTATAGAAATGTAATGACACTTGGGTGTGCCCCCCATTCCTGTGTATAAATGTAGTAAAATGTATGAGTAGGTAAATACGAGTGGAGCACAGATGGCCAGAGGTGGCCAAGGTAGCAGGATAGGTTGTAGCATTTGCACAATATGCAGGTCTGTGTGTGTTAGGATGGTGTGTGTATGTATGCATGTTGAGGTAAGACCTGATGGCCATTGCCCAGTATTGCTGATAACAGGGACAAGCTCTCATGATTGCAGTGCCAAAGACAATCCCCACCAGTATAACACATACTAGCAGTAAGCCATTGTAAATGTATGGTTGTAATATGTGTCACCATCTTAAAGACTGACATGGCATGGCTGTTGGACCATATATACAAGCAGTACACAGGGAAAAGTACCCCATACATACAGTATATGTTGTGTAGCGGTGAAACGGTGACACCCTTGGATTTCTACATATAGGTATGCATCACAGTAACAGGACCTGTAGTAGGGGATACAGGTGGTGTCTGCCTGAACACCTGCAGATCACAAAGGAGGTAGGACTGATGTATTGGGAATCAGCTGATGTACCTGCACATGCCAGCATAACTGTAATGCCCCATGCATATCTGTGTGTGAGATGCAAGTAGTGTCCATAGCACACATGCACCCAATCACGCAAATACCACCCACAGGTACCTCTCTGGCAATATCCCTGCTGTGGGGAATGGGTACAGTATATGCCCACCTGTATATGGCAATAGCGGAAGACTGCAGCATGCAGTGCAGGTGTCCCATGCAGGTGTGTCCCTAGCTGTAGGTAGCACCCTGCCAGCATCCACACCACCTGATCAAGACTGATAGAAGGTATTGGCATGAACAACTATCACATCAACCCTCTCACCCTAGGGGAATATACTGTATGGTTGTCTGGGACTGTAGGACTGACAGAATGCAACAGCCTGCCACATCTGGGCTGCATCAACACCTAATGCCCCACAGGCACCTGCAAAAGGCCCATTTCTCACATGTGCTACCAATGCATGTTATGTCATGGACATCCAAATAATAACATAACATACTCCATTTAAGCCATATGCAAGGCCATGTGGACAAACCACAGTAACATGTCCACCATGTCCCACTGTAGGAACTGTGGGCCAACACTAACACACACCTGTGATGTGGTGATACCCTTAGGGAAAATATCAGAGAATGTATGCATAATGTATGGAAGAGGTTAGAATAACAGAGGGGGGTGTGGGAGCATGGGCAGCATGGACTGTGCACGGTCTGACACCAGGCTGTGTGCACACTATCCCTGGCTGCAAACACCTAAATGGGTGGCTACACACCTGCCCATACACCACAATAGGGCAAATGTTCTGAGCCATGGACCCTGCCTCTGGCTAACATGTGCAAATCTGTATAGCTGTGAGGCACTGCCACAGCAAGATAAGGCAATACTGCCATGTTGATGGGTGGACAAGTATGAGATCCTCTGCCAGCACTGTACCAAGGTGCTGAACTGGATACACAAACCCAGCAGCAAGTGTCTGCAGTTCCCCCTCCAAAATGCCATAACTTACCATGAATACGTAGGTGTCTGCCCACAATACTGGACACAGCTGCAGTCACCCTTGCCCCCAAGTCATCGCTGTGAGCAAGAATGTCCACCTGACAGTACATGAGGACAGAAAACATCACTGTTTATAACAGTACACATGTCTGAATATCTCTGCTAATAACAGTACCATGCAGCTGAAGCAGCAGAGACACAATAACCTACAGTACACACTATCCCCTGCACAGTTTATCTCCATATTGCCAAATGATAGATGGATACCCTGCAGAAACAGTATGCTACCTGTAGGTGTACAACATAAAGGTCTGTACTGCAGTACAAACTACCTGGAATCAATCCACACATTCAATACAGAAGGGTATACTGGGCATGCTCACACACTTAGAGAAATTAAGTCAATGTCAGCCAACAACATACCGAAAGGTCATACTAGGCATGCTCACATACTTAAACAAATGAAGGCCATGTCTGCAAACAACAGTGGACCATACATATCTGGCATTTGCAGATGCTAGTGCAGACACTCCTCAGTATGCAGCACTCATGCTTTGCACACACATTGGATAGGAATACATGCATATATCCAAGGACAACACACTATAATAAGCCAAAAGCAGATGTACACAGATATGTGGAAGAGAGTGACTGTCACAAGGGGCCATCCATTATGATGCCTGTTCCACCCAGCACACAGCCAAATGGCTACAACCACTTGAGGTTCGGATGTCACTCACTGTAGACCTTAGCCACTGGTATTTGTCAGCATGACGGACTATGTTGTGCAAGGGCTGGCTGTGCAACATGACTGTACAAGGAAGTAGTCATCTAGCAGCTGTATACATATGCCTGTGGAATATAACCCTGCATGTGCCCGCATGTGGTGTGTCAACCTCTAGATGAATGGGTTATGGACCATGCACAACCACTGCCCTCCCTATAGCAGTACTATGACAAGCCTGCTGAGGTCATCCACTTTGAAATACACCCTTGCGAAAGGTCTAGGCCAGTAATTTCCATGGCACTTCCTATAACTGCATGCCACTGTAGTGTGATAAACTATTTAGTTAGGAGGTCTAATCTCAGACATGGCAACTGTGTGTGTGTGTGTTTGTGTGTGTGTGTGTGTGTGTGTGTGTGTGTGTGTGTGGGGGTGTGGGGGGGGGTGTATGGGTGTGTGTGCATGTGTGCGTGTGTGTGTATCTGTCTGTGTAGAGAGCAATGCTTTTTAGGCTTGTCATACTCACTACAATTCAAATGCCCTACTTTGTTAAGGCTGCTGATGTCATACACTGTGAAATAGACCTTTTGGAAAGCTCTAGCCCAGTAATCTCCATGGCACGTCCTATACCTGCATACTGCTGTAGTGTAATAAACTAGTTGGGTAGGAGTTTTAATCCCAAACATGGAAACTGTGTGTGTGTCTGTGTGTGTGTGTGTGTGTGTGTGTGTGTGTGTGTGTGTGTGTGTGTGTGTGTGTGTGTGTGTTTGTGTGTGTGCCACTGTCTGTGTAGAGAGCAATGCTTTTTAGGCTAGTCACACTCACTACAATTCAAATGCCCTACTTTGGCAATCCTGCTGTCATTCATTGTGAAATACACCTTTGGGGAAGGAGTATTCCAGTAATTCCCATGGTGCATCCTATAACAGCTTCATGCTGTAATGTGATATAGAACTCTGGTAGGTGTTCTATTCCCACATGTCTGTTGTGGATGTTTTGTGTGTGTTTCAGTGTCTGTGTAGGGAGTGATGCATTTTAGCCTAGCCACACTCACTACAATTCAAGTGCCCTACTTTGGCAATCCTGCTGATGTCATTCATTGTGAAATACACCTTTGGGGAAGGAGTACTCCAGTAATCCCCGTGGTGTGTCCTATAAGAGCTTCATGCTGTAGTGTGATATAGAACTCTGGTAGGTGTTCTATTCCCACACATGGCTGTGGATGTTTTGAGTGTGTTTAAATGTTTGTGTAGGGAGCAATGCATTTTAGCCTAGCCACACTCACTACCATTCAAATGTCCTACTTTGGCAACCCTGCTGATGTCATTCATTGTGAAATACACCTTTGGGGAAGGACTACTCCAGTAATCTTCATGGAGCATCCTATAACAGCTTCATGCTGTAGTGTGATATGGAACTCTGGTAGGGATTCTCATCCCACACATCGGTTGTGGATGTTTTGTGTGTGTTTCAATGTCTGTGTAGGGAGAAATGCATTTTAGCGTAGCTACACTCACTACAATCTGAATGCCCTACTTTGGCAATCCTGCTGATGTCATCCATTGTGAAATACACCTTTGGGAAGGAGTACTCCAGTAATCTCAGTGGCGCATCCTATAACTGAGTAGTGCTGTAGTGTAATAAACTAGTTAAATAGGAGTTCTAATCCCAGACATGAGAGGTGTGTTTGTGTGTGTGTGCATGTGTGTGTCTGTGTTTGTAACTCGTATCCTGTGTGGAGGTGGTTGTGAGTGTGTAACAACTGGGCTCAATGTGGATATATGGTGGCCCTAGTATGTATCACAATCTCCACTGTACAGGGATAACAGATGTGAAGTAGTCAAGAGGCTGGGGTGCAAATCCATACCCATACATGTGACATCAAGGTCAGGCAAACAAAGTTAGCAACCAGTGAACACTATCAACCCATGTCTCATACATGCACACACTTCCCTAGGCAACAGCTGCATATTGCCCACTGATAGTAACTAGAGTGTGATTGCAGTGTGCTACAAAGGGCATGGCATCCTGTCCATCTGTCCAATAGGCACGTACATGCCGACAGTGCACCTTCCCCATGTTCTCCACTGACACCTGCAACACCTGTGGTGCTATCACGTGACCCACAAAGGACATGCCATGGCTGAAAACATGCCCTGACAGATGCCACTGACACCAGGGAATGCTGGTATCATGCTATCAATGTAGGTGCAGGGTAAACCTGCTGTCCATTACCAGTTCCCGCCACATAAGGCCAGGACTGGCACATCTGATGATAATCTGTGTACACAACATGGGCCAGACACCCCAGGTACAGTTCCACATGTCACTGTACATGCATGTGAGAGGTGTGCACATCCCAGACACCGTCCATGTCATGGACTAAGGAACAAATACATGGCAAGCAATGCACAGCATTGGCCACACACAATAGTCAACCAGGTGACTGTATGGTGAATACAATACCCACCTGTGTGGACAAATCCAGAAACTACACCCCTGAGCCCCAATGCAGACCACTGACATGTGGGCTGATGCCAAGGTATACCCATCACATAGCCTTGCATAGCTGTCTGGCACAGTTGACCACTACACACCTGTAAAGCAATGCACCCATGCATGTCAGTACTGGCACCATGTGTGTGTGTGTGTGTGTGTGTGTGTGTGTATGTGTGTGTGTGTGTGTGTGTGTATGTATGTGTTGTATGATCACATTCACTCTCAGTACAACCCTCATTGGTATACTGAAGCATTCTGCCCAATGTCAGACACCTCCACATACCCTTTGCCCATATAACCTCTGTATGACCCATGTGGTGCATGTGATACCTGTACAGTAATGTGTTGTGGCAATATCACTAGTGATGAGTTGTATTCCTGGCCCTGCCATGTGTGTCAATGTGTGTGCATCCCTGTGAGAGTGTGGCTGTGTTGATACTGGCACCTGTTCATGCGGATATGCACTTGTACTACACCTATCTTATAGCTACCATATCCCTGTTACAGATGCCACTCACCATCACATATATGTTTTCAGGGTCCCTCAACATGTAACCTATGTGGTGCATCCGATAACTGCATAGAAATGTGATAGCACTACATAATCACCAGGGGGTTGATACCCTGTGCTGGTAGGTGTGTGGCACACACATGCTTAAGTTTTACTCTCCCACCATTCCCTGACTTTGCTTTGCCTCTGTCTGCCTCTCTCATGCCCTCTCTGGTGGATGTGGAGACCTACACCTGCTTTGCTTAGGCAGCAGCATGTGCATTGTAAGTGATGCTCATGATCAGCTGATGGCCTCTGCACGAATTGCAGCCCACCTCTAGCTGATTGCATGTGGAACAGCTGTGGTAACATTCCCATAGCCAATTGCATGGAAAAACACTCCAATATCTAGGAACATCATGTTGGTGTTGGGCCTTTTCATGCACTGTGAGCAGGAACTATATCTGTTGTTTGGCAAACAGCATTACAGATGGATTGGGGATTTACCTCTAACAACATTCACTGTAGAAACAGGCCAACCACATGAGGGGGATGTGCCTGACTTGACTACAGACTGTAAGTGCTGATATACTGCAAATGGAGTAATGTTGGTTTTACAGGGTGTGTGTGGATATGGCTGTCCTACATGTTTTAATACTTGTCATGCCATAGCTGTGTTTATGAGGAAACCCCCATCTGTAGGGTCATCTGCAGACTGGGCAGTATGTGGGGCTTTTTGTTTCTTGTGTTACCCACAGAGCACCTATCTGTGAACTGCAGAAGGTAGTGTGAGGATTGCAATCTGTAGATGGTGACAGCAGTGAGTGTTACTGACTTCATATCCCTCATAGGACATATGTTGGAACAAACCCTGTTACAACAGTAAATGTATGAGGTTATCACAGCAATATCTAAATATTTGCCCTGTGTTTGTGCCTCCAGCCACAGCTCTGTCAACCTTTGTACATATGTCATGCAATAAGAGGTGCATATGTGCTGTACACCATATTTATTGACATCATATCTGATAACAAGCCAGTGAGATATCATACTACACAGGTTATGCTTAGTAGGGGTAATATTTGATGACATAACCTGGACATTATGTGGTTGTGTGTACAGTACTGAGGTCCGTGTACTTATGGTGATTGTCGACAGTGTGTGCATTGTTAATATGTACCTTGGCCTGTGTGCAGACTGTGGTAAATGTCATTGCTTTTGGTCCTGTTCTATCTGATGTTACATGCTGCTCCATTGTATGTTACCCTATCGGCTTACATGTTTGTAGGGCCAAACACACACATGTCCCATATCACAGACAGTCATTGGACCACACTGTGTAGCAGCCCAGTATATGTAGGTGTAGTGCATGAGAGGCACATATGAGGATGGTGCTGAACAGATAGTCCATATACTGTAATATTACGCTAGCTTACCATATCTGGCTGTGGCTGTGTTCACATTGGTTGTGGTTATGCACTTTCACACAGGTGTCTATTACTCTGTGCTGTGACACACCTGTATAGCCTGCTAAATATGCATGTACATGTGTATTCCCCCATAGGAAATTAAGGCCAGTGTTGAGCCAGTCTGCCTGTAGCCTGCACAGTGCTTTGTTACATGCCTAGCAACTTAGTGCACTTACCCAGTGAGATGTCATGTCCAGATACTTCCCAGATGTACTGCTGCAGGGCAACCATAACAGTCATGTATGGCAGACAAAGCAGTGGGATGCTGTACAGATGTATGTCAATAAGTAGTGGGTAGTATGTGGCCATAGCACCTCTGTACCAGCAGTTATTATGTGTCAGGACAGACAGAGGTATGTGAATGCATAACCGATGGGGGAAAATTTATACCAGTAGTTATGTGTTATACCCAATTACATGACTGTTAACATCCACATTGTCAGGCTTGGTCCACATGTCTTGCACTAAGAGGTTCTGTGTATACATCTGAACTGTACAGAGTGTGTCAGACTGTCAAAATATATTGCCATATCTCTGCTGTAGTCCACAGGAGAATTACTGTGCTAGCAGGAGTACTGTATTATGATGTCCTTAGGATGTCTGCCAGTAGCCAATGGTGCACATGTTAAAAGCAGATGTGACCTCCCACACACACCATGTCTGTGAAGACAATCCCTATTACAGTAGCAATAGTCTGCAAATATACCTGCAATACATACCTGACATCCCCTTGCACTACGAAGTTGGGACTATTGGGGCTGAGGTAGGGCTTCACTCCATGTTAAGGACATATGGTGAATATATATGTATATCTAATTATCCATATATCTATATAGATATATACACATATGCATATCGACATACATAGATGGATATGTATATGTACATATATATGTACATATAAACACTCAGATATATACATATACAGAGCAATATATGTCTACACATATACAGATAGAGACACATATGCACATATACATAGGATATCTACCTATATTGTGACGGTAGTAGGTATATCAGAATAGATATGCATGCACATATAGTTGTACATATCTACATATATACCAACATAACTAAGCACATAGGATGTGCATACATATATAGCTATATATACATATATATACATATATGTATATATATATATATATATATATATATATATATATATATATATATATATATATATATACACACACACATATATATATATTTATATATATATATATATATATATATATATATATATATATATATATATATGTATGGGCCCCCTTCACATAGCCGACATTTCACAATGTCGAAACCCATATGGATGAGACCATATAATCGACATTTGAAATGTCGAGCATGGGGAACCAGCATCTCCGTACAGTGCGGAATGGTATATTAAAGTTACGGGGGGGGGTGTGAGGGGCAGAGCCCCCCATTGGGGTGCAGGGGGGTGCAGACCCCTGTTAGCATCTTTAAAGTTAGTTTTATTGTTTTTTTTTTTGGTCTACTTGTATGTTCAGCATTTCAAATGTCGAACATATGGTCTTAGCCATATGGGTTTTGACATTGTGAAATGTCTATCATATCAAGTAGACCAATAGCTATATATATGCACATATATATATATATATATATATATATATATATAATATATATATATATATATATATATATATATATATATATATATATATACACACACACACACACACACACACACATACATGCGAAGAGATGTACACATGGCCATATATATGATGCACTATACAGATGTGCATACAGACATATGTATGGGAGTAGATGTGTATTTAGATGTAGACATATATAGACCTATTATATGTATATAACTATGTTCCTGTCATGTGTAAACCTCATGGTTGTGTACAACCTCCCAGATGTATCTCACCATATGTATTTGCTATGTGTGCATTATGATAAAACATCATATGTGATGTAACAGTCATATTAATAAGAAGGACAACACAATTTAGGAAGTAAAGGTAATTGTTCAGTACTACTCAATATGTTTATTGACAGCTATATTGGTAAAACAACAGCTGTCTTCACAGTGGTGATGGCTATGTGGGTAAGTCTTGTGACTTTAGTGTACAGGGTCGTGGGTTCAAGGATTGTTTATTTTGTTGCTGGGCAAAACAAGGGCTGTCAGATACACAGTGGTTAAGGCAGTGTTACTATCACAGTCAACTGAACATACTTGTGTACAGGTTACCATCACAGACAATAACCATGTGTTTTAATGCATGTTGCATACATGTCAACTTGATCACCTCAGTGGCCCTGTGCAGGAGGTACTTGGAAGATTGACTGATGCATGTCACTCACACCCTGAAGGTCATGACAGTTGTGTCTGTCGATAGATGCCCACTGCCACCTGACAGTTGACAGGATAACACTGTACACACTACCCCTACACAACCCATCTCCCCTTGGAAAATAACTAGGTACACAGCTATGACCACCTGCAGGGATGCACCCCTGTACTGACACATGTGTACGTGTGCATGACTGAGTATAGCAGTGTCTGTGTGTTAGCACACCTGTACTTGGGAATTCCATGAGGGCCTTCACAACCAACTCAACATCCATTGTCATAGTATGTTGTGGCTGCTGCTGTATGGGACATTGCATGTACCCTGTTAAGTTCCCCCCATACCAGCTACATGAGCCATGCAATACCAGCACAACAGTGTTTTACAAATGGGGTGATAGGCATGGGATACCCATTGTGTTCTGGCATGTCTGTGTGTGTGTGTGTGTGTGTAGGTGTGCATGCCCGTATATCTGTAGGGGACAGCATTCTGAGGCCACATATTCCCATCACAATACCCATTGCCACACAGTAGTACAGATAATGTTGTTGCTGCCCATAGGTGAGGCATGACAATGCAACACCCTACTACGCGTGTGGCACGTGCATGAGATGCATATCCCTGTAGTACCACTGTTGGGGTATACTATGGGTTGTATTGCAGTTGCAGCCAATGAGTGATGGTGGGTATGGCAGAGTGTCATCATGGGTTTCAAGGAGTACAATATCCAATAAGGGATGTGGGTGCTGTGTACACTGTCATTACACCAAGGTACACCCGGTATATGTCCCATGTACCATGTTATGGTAACCACTGTCACCATTAATCATACTGGTAACTGTTACCACAATCCAAGTCAGTTATGCATGTGATGTGTGCATCCTACTTGTAACACATTGGACACACAGTCAGGTTAGTTAGCAGTGATAGGTCCTGGTATCTCATATGTGTGTCTGGCTGTTATGTGTCTGTAAATGTGTATATGACAGTATGTCACACTACGTGCTGTCCAGATACACCCATCACAACCCCCATTAGCATACTGTACATGTCTGGGGATGTTCTGCATGTAACATGTAACTTGGGACACATCTCACCCTAAATGCTGTGTGGTGTGTGCAATGTAAGCCACACACTTCAGTATTACTACGTAGGTAGGGGACTACTCCCAGTGTTGCTAAGTAACAGCGTGCATGTATGTGGATGGGTCTACATCAGGTTGTAGGGTATACATGCATCAGCGGCAACCCATCCATGTGGCACAGGCAGTAACCAGTTTAGTAACCTGTGACATGTGTTCAGCTGTACTCCAGATATGTCACAGCCATTGTGTTACCACAGTGACATACCCCATTGTGGAATAGGAGTGCAGACCATCCTCATGCTGACACATGTACACCTACAACACAAATGGATAACATTATAGAGACTACATCCAACCTGTGTTACTAACAGTTATAAGGCATCATTGCTGGATGGCTAAACTACCTGCCATATATGCATTACACTCTACTCCCTACAACATGTTACACTGCAGTACTGTGGCTCACTGTAGTACAGTCACCATGTGCATCAGAACTGTATCAGCCTGCCCCTGCATTGATGGTATGGTTGAAAGGGATGTGGCACAGGTATCATCATCTGCACAAGGCATCCTAGTGCTACCACATGCATACCTACAACACATATGGATAACATTAAAGAAACCACATCCAACCAGTATTACTAAGAACTATAAGGCATCATTGCTGGATGGCTACACTACCTGCCATATATGCAATACACTCTACTCCCTACAACATTTTACACTGCAGTACTGTGGTACATTGTTGTACAGTCACTGTGTGCATCAGAACCATATCAGCCTGTCCATGCATTGATGATATGGATGACAGGGATGTGGCACAGGCATCATCATATGCACAGGGTGTGATGTTGGTTTGTCAGAGGATGAGGGTGGGCCATACATTTGACACCATGTGTGTGAGTGAGGGGTGTACTGTGGAGAGCTGCACAAGGTGATGTGGTGGTGTGTAGCTCTGGGGTTTCCCTAGGTGTGTTTGCAGTGTGTAGGTATGCATGCACACAGTTCTGCCATGTGGCTGCCCTACACAGGTGTTTATGGACAGCTATAGACCATACCTGGAAGGGTGCACAGTTCACTGCCCTCTGCCATGGACATGTTGACTGTGCCTGCCAGAGGTTCCATGGGCATGTTCAGGTACAGGCTTTGATGTGCTACTCTCACCTGCTGATGACAATTGTCCACTGGTACCAGGTCCCTCCTGGGACTGGCCAGGACCAGGTGCACATGTCCTGCTGTGGTGTGGTGTGGACAGCACACCCCCTGCACTGCAAGGGCTGCTACTGCCACTACGGGATTCCTTTGGTGTCCTAGCATGTCCACGTTGACTGCCAGCTGTTGGTGTTGCTGGCCTACATCCACATGGGTGTTGCCGCATCCCCACCACACATTGAAGTATTGGTACACCACGGCCGATGAGGGCCATCATCTCATCATGCCATCTATCTATGTGCTTGGTATAAGCACGGATGGCACCTGAAAGTTTACGGAGGATGTCGCTTACAGATGTGAGAGTAGCTCTCTACAGCCTCAGCCCTGTCTGTTGTAATGTTCCATACATGCCTGTGCCACCATGACAGCCTGAAACATGTACCTGCTGGTACCAGCTATGTCGCCTATGCCAGGGGCATGATATCCAGCGACCCTACCTCAAGCATCCTGGGACATCCACCTATGGGGTGCCCTGCTGGACATCCGGCTATGCCTGCTGTGACCGGACACAGTAGGCATGGTTGCCACACAGCACACTGTATGGACACCAATATCAAATTGCTTGCAGGAGGGACCCTGACCAACCTCGCCACCTGTGGGGAAAAACAATAAACGCACTTTAAAACCTGTAAAGCATTGCCTAACAGTACACACACACACACACACACACACACACACACACACACACACACACACACACACACACACACACACACACACACACACACACACACACACACACACACACACACACACACACACACACACACACGCACACCTCCGTAATATCTACCTATCCATGGCTTTATAGACAGTCCCACGTATATGTCCATGTGTTACCCTATCCTGCATCACACTTGTTAACATACACACATTGATACCACTCATTAATCCATCTGTTACCCTATCCTGCATCACACTTGTTAACATACACACATTGATACCACTCATTAACATCTCAGTCCTCTAAATGCCCACACAAGCAGACAGAGCACAAGTCCTGTTGCTACTTTACCTGCCTGATGTGTGTGTAGTGGTTTTACATGGCCTCACTGCTGTCATTCGGTATGCACCCTCTGTATGTCTGGACATGAAGTGCATTGCCCCTATATGTGTGGGCTACTATGTTATATCCGTAATATCTCACACTGGTGTTTCATGTGTATGTAATGCTCAGTACATGCCAGATATGCTGCTCCTTCAGCCTATCATGTGACAACTGTAATATTTGGATACACTCCCTGGTGTTGACTAGTACTTCCCCAATGCATCTGTTGTGCTGTATATGTGTGTCATAGGTGACCTCTCTGCTGACTGTGATATTAAGGGTGTACCTAGTGTCTACCTTCCCTCTGGATGCCTGTTCCATGCTACAGAACATATTATACTATTTGCTGTCCTGTGATTACACACATGACAGGTATTCCTGGTGTGGAATGTGGCAGTCCATGTCCATGTACTGCATGGTCCCAAAGAGAGGTACAGCCATACGAACACCCCACAATCACACATTTGCATACATGGCCACCCACACAAACACACGCACATGCACACATGCATCCTACATGCATCTACCTCCCTCCACTTCACCAGAGTGACCCTGCAGACAAACTAACTAGCCACCAGGATGCACACACACACATGCAGGTGAGGTTACACAACGATAGTACACACAGTCCTCCTATTACCCATCTGTCAACATGCAGAACATATGGTACAGAACAGCATGCAGTTCAGCTATAGTCAATCATTGCTAGCAACATTATACATGTGTGTGATGCATGTGCTGTGTCACTAGGTGATGCCCTTCCCCTGGATACCATCGCACCCATGTACACAGTATTGCTGTGCACCTGCTCTGCACCCTGCCATGTACTATGCACCACAACTCACAGGTGTACAACCCATTGTGGAATGTGTAGTACTGTGTCAGCTATGTCAGCTTTACTTCTCACAGCCCCTATGTTTTTCAGCAACACATACCTGGGATAATATGTGGACAGTTGTCATTGGTGAATGCCTGATGCCTGATTTACAGCTGTCAACATCAACAGACCATGTATGACCACTCCGATACTCTTACAGTGACAGCCATCAGAGCATGCCATGGCTATGGGGGGTGTACACACCTTTATTGATATGACACACACATCCTTGATCTGCCATGGGACCACAACACCATATATCTTAGCATTACATGAGCCCGATATGTGACATATGTCCTGCACTTTTACATGCAGTGTCTACAGATTGTGTTAGGTATGTGGCTGCTGACCGCAATGCATACCCACCGTGTGGGCATATGTTTGCACACCCTTATGATGGTTTATCGCACCTCTTGTTGTGTGTACTACAGCAGTCACTACTCCTGGCAGGGGTATACCAGAGTGGGCCATCTGCATTTGCCAGTGTATGTACAGTCTGCCCTTTAAATGTCCCCCTATTCTGCATGATTGCAAGGTTTACTCATGTGCACATACCATGGTGTTCACACACTGCCGTCACTATTGCTGTGTGGGTAGGGTTATGGCTGCCACAGGTCCTGAACCTGACTATGTGCAGATAGAGCCATTCCTAGCATCCTTAGGATCCCTGCTGCAGTGCACTGGTGTGTCATGCTGAAACCCCCTCTTCAGACTTTATGCAGATGCATGATAAGTAAGTCCTACACATGTGTGTCACTTTGCAGTATCCCATAGACTGAACACCACATGTTGCAGCCTAGACCAAGCTGATAATGTGGACTACTGTAATGCCTTATGCCATAGTGCATCTCTGCAGCAGTTGCCATTGTCCTACAGGTATCTGCACTGGTGTTGCACTGTATATGGGTGTTGTTCCAAACAAGTCCTTACTGTAGGCCATGTCTACCACTAGTATGTTACTCCCTGTGGACATATTCCACAATGACAGGATGTTAGTTATCATGCAGGTGTCTGACATACCCTTCCAATACCCCATCATGGTCACCCCTTTGAGACTGTGCATTTCACAGCAACAATACATGCACATGTACAGCATGCATTCAGGGTAGGTGTGTTAGATGTGTGCATGGAATATACCATCACCATTACATACCCAGTGTGTTTGCAAGCATCTACATAATACATACTCACCAGCTACAGGCTGCTGCATTGGTGGTATCCCGGAGGGATCTAAATAAGAGGGTCAGAGATGAAATGTCAGTGGCCACACCTGTGGCAGTGCTACAGGGTGAGTGCAGTATTACAATACATCAACTGTACATTCCCACAATACTACTACATCTGGACATCTATTTATCACTACAATGCAGCAACACAATATATCTATGACATGTCAGATATGCATGATCTACCTGTACCAATGCAGATGTATACACAACAGTGGTCTACTGATGTGCCTGTGTACTTACCTGCATGCTCCTCGTTCAGTGTGTGGGTGACACCCACCTACATGAATGTGTCCAGCGGTTGATGGCTGGCCGGATGGGCAGGTGCCACGAGGCTGGCCAGGAGCTCCTCCAAACATGTCGGGGGGATGGATGGCATGGCCCTCCCCTGTGATGAGGTGATTTCCCCCAGAATGCAGCAGCATGCCGATGGGCATTGCGAAGCAGGTCAGTACAATGATGCCAAACCTGCTCATAACTGTGGTTGTGCAGTCCAACATCGTTGACCCTGTGGACTAGGTCATGCCACAGGGAGGTCTGCTCCTGCTGCTCATGTGCAGCCCTGGCAAACAACACTGGGTAGTGCTGGATCAAGTGTGATATCACCACATCATTCTCTGTTTGTGAATAGGTGGGCAACCGTGTATGTGACATCTTGGCTGAAAGACATAAAGATGGAAACAGGTCTGAGCAACTCATACAGCAAGGTTACAACAGTTCATAGTACACATCTCTTTCACCCCCCCCCCCACCATATCAGCTTCAACAAACTGTACACACAACTCATTAGGTATGGCTACAGCTTACAGATATTGTATTGTACCACACTTTCCGCTATGTGATTGTAGCCATGTACCCTGTGTGGACACTATCATTGCTGGTCTGTTACAGACTATTCACCTGCATGCCATTGTCAGGGCCGCTATGGTTCCATATATGCCAGTGGTATGGCTGCTTTGGGATTGCTGCACATCTGACATTCTGTGTTATTGGGAATATCTATGCATGCTGTTGGACATGTACCGGGATTGTGTAGACTATTACTACCAACATATGTTCTATAACAGTGGCACAATAACATGTATATATTCTACTGGCCAGCAGAACCACATCTCCAAACCCATCTGCATATGATACATGGCCACATCACATGTGTGTCCTAACCTGGGGCCTCCTCATGTACTGGTCCAGCAATACCATCAGGTGGAACCAATCCAGGGGATGTTGTCCCCACTCAGGACACACACAGACATGTTCCTGTCCTCTGAGGTCAGGTCTAGGGGGTGTTCCATACCGGGCTTCACAGGCAAATGTGGGATGTGCTACATCAGTCTGATGCACCCAGTACACATTCACAGGACCAACATGCTCCTCTTGCTCAGCCTCCAGACCAGGCACCTTCAGGACATGGACTGCTGTTGTGAGTAGCAGTGGGTGGGAGGCTTGTTCCCATTGTGCCCATATTGGGGACCATGGGGCATCCACATTACAGACCACACACACCATCCAGAGTGTTTACCCACCACATGTTTCACATACCACCCCTGTAGACTGTCCTTTATATTTACCAACCCTGACCACCTCTACAATTGTACCTGGCATACATCCCCATATTCCCATTGCATACTTGACAATGTGGTCCCAACAAGGGACTACCATGTGACATACCCGTCCATGTTGCACACACTGACAGCTGTGGATATCAGTGTGTTTTGCAATGTGTGCTGGTGCCTCACACATAATACGTATCACTGTGGTAGTAATATAGGGGACATGTCATTAAAGACATATATGTTTGCATGTGTGTTTGTATGTAGACGTGCATATAGGTATATATCTATAGATGTGTAGATATGTGTGATGTAGTATATATGTGCACATATATATGTCTAAACATGGGAATCTGTTTATTTGTGGACATACATGCTGATATACATAGATATCTTTATATATTATATGTGTGACATATGTGCACATATGCATACCTATATGTGGGGTATATTCAGACATCAGCTCCACAATCTCACAACACCTTCCTGCACACCTGCACTGTTCTGCCATGCTACAACACAGACAGGTGCCACATATGGACACAGCCTGACATTAGGGGGGTATACGTAGGACCAGATTGCAGGTAACCCTATTACACACCTATGGCATTCCTGCATGCTACATTACAGATTAACCTGAGTAACCTGCTAGTGGTGGGCCATGGGTCCCATGTGTCCATCATAATGGCATCACTTCCACCACCAGCTAATGGCCTCGTAATATACATACTTCCCATTACACAACACACACTCTGATGGCTTACATCTTGTCAGTCAGTGCTGATCTGCACAGTTGACATCTATGACCCACTACCCACAGGGACAGACACTATTGTCCATAGCAGTTGTTCAGTTGAACATCATCACAACAACACCTGATGGCACATATAAATCATTCCACATCAACTATCCCATTATTATGGACCAGGTGCTACATTCTATTACATGTATATATACTTCACATACCTGTTGTGGGAATGATGTCTTGATGAATGAATGCTGAATAAATGCCTTTACCTTAGGCTTTCTTCTTCCTCTCTCTCTCTCTCTCTCTCTCTCTCTCTCTCTCTCTTTCTCTCTCTCTCTCTCTCTCTCTCTCTCTCTGTTACAGGGTTTGTATGTACATACTAGTTTACCTTGGAATGCAGTCTGTCTGCATAGCTCTCAACTGTGGGCCTATCCTCTTGATGGCCAGAGGTATGCCTATCATGTGTTGGTCTGTCCACCACACAGGTCCTGTGTCAGATATTCCACTGACAGTGTGTGTGTTGAGTGCTATCAGTACATGGCTACATCCATGTATGTTTCTAACCTCAAATCCCTGACTAAGGGTATGTTGCAGACTATCCTGTAACACCAGCGACTTGCTTAGTATATGGCAACTGTTTTCCTCATATGGGCCTGAGTTCCAGCCTCTGTCCTCCACCTACATATCAAGCTTTGCACATATGGCATGCTGTTAGGGGTTGTTCTGTAGTGGGCTGTAAGTATATCACGCTGCCATTCCTGCCATATATCCACTGCTGTTGTATCCCCCACACATACGGTGGGGCTGGGGCCATATATGTGTGGGCTTCACCTATACACTACATGTGTGCCTTTATGCACTCCAGAGGCCAGTGTATGTAACAGTGGTATATGGCCCTGTATTATTGAGTCTGGGGGGATGCACCATAAATAACCTAGGCTGTTACAAAATGTGGGGGTATCAGGGGTGAGCTGCTTAAGGTGTCTGGATGAACAGTACCATGCAATTCACCTATATTTAAATTAGTTACATAAATTGGGGTAATGCAGGCCTACTGCCTCCTACCATACAGACTGCTCTGTTTGTTAGTGTGCTTGTAATGGCATCAGTTATGCCTTGTTATGTAACAGTTACATCCCATTGTGTCAACTGAAGTTTTTACCAGCTAGTGATTGTGTACAAAGTGTAGATAGAGGCTGCTGAACTATATGCCTGCATTACTTAAAGCTGATTGTTTGGTATCCTGTGGCACAGTCTGTCTTTACTATTGTACTATTTGAAGGGCTTGGCCTGGACAGCAACATTTGTGAACCTTTCCAGACTACTGTATTAGTATAACTGTTTCACAGTTGCATTACTCTGTTTATATGGATGTCAGTGTCTGAACATCTATATGACATGGCATAGAAAACTTTAATAGTACACAAATTAAGTTTGCCATTTATGCAAACCTGTGTGTGATGTTATATCCTATGACCACTCTCTGGGTATACGTTGCAGGCAATGATTGTCATTTGTCTGGTTGGCTTATATAGTGTCCAGTTGTTAAGGTGGTAACTGTAGGCATAGTGGCTGTTCCATACTGTGTGCACCTTCTACATATGTATCTTACTGTACATATCTCTGCGTGTGTACGTGTAGTCACACACATATATATATATATATATATATATATATATATATATATATATATATGTATACCTGTGTTTGCATATATGTGTCTGTGTATATGTATCCTGGGAATGTTGATAGCTTACACATTGTACATTTCCTATGGGAGCCAGACTGTACTGCATGATATATTACCAATACCAGCCTGGCATCATACAGGTGGGATGTAGTACTGTTAACATCTTGTGCCCATGTCGTGTCAGGTCCTGGTTATGGGATCTGCAACACTTGGTAGTGTATAACAGGGCGGACGTGTTTGACTGTGGGGGGGTGTATACTTGTTCGTACAAGACGTATATTGTTTGGGGCCTCTCAGCCCCATTAACGGTGCATGTGGACATATATGTTGTAGTTATTTTCCCATTGTTATCTACAGATGTATGTCCATATATACCTATATATATATATATATATATATATATATATATATATATATATATATATATATATCTGCTTACATAAATATAACTATGTCCATATATGCCTACATAGATATATATATATATATCTGCTTACATATATGTAACTTGCTGTATATATTTAGCCATAGAGATGTAGACATATATATCTATAGATGTAGGCATTTGCATGTATATATTTTCATATACATTGATATATATGTATACACACTCACACACACACACACACACGCACACAAACATACATATATATATATATATATATATATATATATATATATATATATATATATATATATATATGTTGTATCTGTTTAGATATTAAAATATATACACACACATACATCTAAATGTTGGAATACATTCACTGTACTGTTGACTGACTGGGCTGGATGATATGTTTGTGAATACATCAGAGTTATGCATATATGACATGGCTTAGTAGTAAAGCACTAGGTCTATGATGTTCTGGGTCCTGGACTTGAGCCTTGCAGAGGCTGTTTATTTTGTTGCTGAGCAGAACAAGGGCCGTTGGATGCAGAGTGATTAAGGCACTTTTGAGCAGTTGTTAGCTGGTTTGCAGAGACGTAAACACTTCTAACTTCTGGTTACAGTTTCTTATACTCATTTAGCTTCTAAATTGCTTAACCAGTGTAGACATTGCTCACCCCCATGCAAACAGACTGAAACCCGATTACTGCTGATTAAAAGTGCTTACTCCCACTTATCTGTGCTAATTTCTTTAAAAGAAAAGAAAAAGAGGTTGATAGGAAGGTGGTGAAAAAAGGGCACAAAGAGGGTAAGACAGTAGGTAAACTAGCCAGGGATGTACAGGAAGGGTGTAGGGAGGGTTCATAGCTGCCCATTTCTTCTACAGCAACAGCTGTCCATATACACTGTATTTGGAGGTAGATTTGGACACTCAAACACCTGGGAGGGGGTGAGGACAACAATAATAAGTTGTGATGCCAATTAGACCAGATTACATGTGTCCAGTGGACATCTGTGTGAAATGGACAGCTATGTATCGGGTGAGTTTTTTTGTGGGAACAGATTGCCCCTTTTTTCAGGTGAGAGTGAGATGTTGGGGAGGGGTAGTAGGTATATTTGGGGAGGTAGGTTGGGTAGGTTAACAGACAAGACAAACAAGATGCATACAGGGGCAGTATATGACACATGCAGGGGGTAAACACCTTGATGGGAAAGGGTGTTGGGAAATCGGAAGCCCATGAGTCCCCTAGTGGAAACAGTGGGACTGAGGTCCCCACCCATGGGCAGTCACCACTGCACCTTCACAGCCCCAATGGTGGCTGTGCTGGAGGCTGAGTCACAGAGCCAGACTGACGCCTAGTTGTGACACACAGCCCTCGAACTGGTGTAGAAGATCACCAAGCTGCTGATTGATGTCTATATGCACCATGACCCTGACCTGGCAATAGGTGACAGGTGCCTGTCCACACTCGCTCCCGGGGGGGGGGTGAGCCCCATCTCCTGAGGTGGTTCCACTCAAAGGAGGTGCAGGACCAATGGACAGGGAAGTCCCAGGTTGGGCCCCAGACATGCTGGTGCCCGGTGCCACGGCCAGCTGACGTGGGACAGGTGGGTCCGCTGGGACCGGCCTTCCTAAGCGTACTATAGTGTTTAGATTTCATCATCATATGTGGGTTAGTAATAGTCAACACATTCCAGGGTTAGGTATAACATTATGCATAGATATTCCCATTAACCCAGACACCAGATTCCGAACAGTTGCATAACAAACAAAACACATGCATATATGGGACCACAGTGGTAATAAGAACAGCATGCAGGTACATTGATGGCACCATGCCACCAATGTTGGAATAATTGATTATGGCACATGCATGGGAACAATTAAAATATTTATCAAACAATTGGACATTATCAGAACATAGATGTCATTACATACCAGTTGGGTGGGTATGTTGATTATTGTTGGAGATATGGTGGTGGGGGGAGAAAGATGTCAATTAACAACTAGTATAATCCTGTAGTCCACATTACTTTCCTAGTCAGTGCTGTTATCTGTACCTTACAATTCTTACTACACTACCCTATAGCCTTAGTTTGGACAATGATATGGCTGTCATCCTCATTATACATGAACTGGTTTCACCTGCAGTATACACCTCTTACCTGGTATACCTGTGGAGGGAATGTATGTTAACACTAACTAACTGTTTCTACACATACTCCCAGATTCCGGGTTGATGTTGTGCACATAGCTATCCAACTCTTTCTGCACCAACTCTGGCCATGTGTTGACCACGGTTTACTATCACAAGTCCGAGTGTAAATTAGTCAGAAGATGATATGGCCAACGCATTTGTACGGAACACAGATGAATGAACAATAAAATTGTCGAATGGTGTTTTTTGTGGACATCTAATCGACATTTTTGAGCAGCCGTAGTCAAAACAGGAAAGACCACGTAGTACGTCTTCATATCTGCTCAACATTCTACAACGGTTTTTGCAGGGGGGAAAGCCCCCCTCCACACCCCCCCCACTTATATATACAAACTCCGAGATCGCACTACACCGAGGAAAGGGTACATTTCCTGATCCCCACTATAGTGTGATCTGCACTACATTGTCAAACCTTGCTATAGCAAATGTTCTCTATTGTAAGGTTCGACAATGCAGTATTCACAATTCCGGTTCTGCTACCTGAGTTTTGCACATTGGTTGATCACACATAGTGCGATCAACAATGTGATAGTAAACCGTTGACCACATGCTGGTGTGCTTGGACATATCTAGAATATTGCCCTCTTCCACCTTTAGTGACCTGACACACACATGTACATGCTTTCCTACACAGTTGTATTATGTAACACAGTGTGGGTGACAGTGATCAGTGATACTTTATTATTCAGAAAAACTGCAACACTCACAATTCCCTACAATACCAGAGTGAACAGTACCAGTACAGGTTATAATGGTCTTTATTTCTCAGCACAGTGTTCGTATCCGATGTACTGGTGGGAGCAATGTTTGTTAGCACTACCTGACTGTTGCCACACAAACTTCCAGATTACACATTAGTATTATGCACATACATCTCACTCTGTTACTGTACACACTCTGGTCACAGCTTGACAACATGGGGGTGTAGATAGGACATACTTGAAATATTACTCTCCTAACAGTTTCGTGGGTTGCTACAGTGACAGGTTTGTTCTCATAGATATTTGACAATCACTTGTATTCCCTGTTTGCTGGCTAAACATCTGGGATCATCCCACAGACTTACTAGGGGGACAGGCAGCAGATATGGGCCCATATACTGGACATTCTGGCCTCATCTGTACAGTTGTAGGGTATGATTCTGTATGCAGCGTACATCCACTTGCAATATTCAGACCTTGCCTGTGTTTGCTACAACTTAAACACTGTCCATCACAGTTGTGTCTGCTATATAGATATTGCTGTATATCTCCTATCTGCTTTCTGTCTTATTAATCCCCTGTGCTTTTGCATTCTAACCTTGTATTACAATACTCTTATACAGATCTCCTAGACAGTAATATTCTGTAGGACAGTGTGGGCAACAATGATGTGTAATACCTCATTATTCAGTGCAACTGCATCAGTCACGATGCCATACAATACCAATGTAAACAGTACCAGTACAGGGTATCATTCTTGTATTTCTAGGCACAGTGTTGGTATCTGGCAGACCTGTGAGGGAATTGTTTGTTAGCACTACCTGAATGTTCACACACACTGTTCCAGATTCCATATTACTATTTTGTACATACATCTCACTCTGTTACTGTACACACTCTGACCACAACTTGACAAGTTGGGGTGTATATGGAACATTCAGGGCTTCTTAGTCTCACAAGGTTTTGGGGAGTTGCTAGTATGCCAGCTTTGTTCTCATAGATGCGTGTTAATCAGTTGTATTTCCTGTTTGCTGCCTTTACATCTGGGGTCATCCCACTGATTTCCCAGGGGGACAGGTTGATAGGCAACAGATATGGGTGACTTTACTGGACATTCTGGACATATCTGTACAGTTGTGGGGTATGATTCTGTATGCAGACTACTACCACTCCTAGGATTCGAAACATGGCTGTGTGTGCTAAACAAAACAACAGTTCACATCTCAGTTGCATGTGCTATTTGGGTGTTGTTGTCTGCATTTTCCCTGTTTTTTGTCTGTGTCTCTCAGTTATGCTACATGGCCTCTGGGGATTACACCAGTCATATACAGGCATTCCTACACATTCAATTTATGATGCATGGTGTGGGCAACAGTAGTTAATACACAACAGTACTATTACATGATTGCAAATCTACATTACCATATGGTACCAGAGTATACACATGCAATCCAGCAGTTAGACATTTATTGTATATATATATATATATATATATATATATATATATATATATATATATATATATATATATATATATACATGCTACATGAGACTCTTCCTGCCATATTCTCCAGTGTATGCAGTACTTGCCTTGAACAATACAGGTTTTATACAGGCAATTGATTTACTACTACATTTAGTTTTATTTCCTCCATCTCAGTAAACACCAAAAACCAACAAGGAGATGAAAAGAGAACAAGAATGAAACTAAAATGAAAACAAATGTTCGCTGGAGAACCAAATGAGAGCATCGAGACTGCAGTTTAAAATCCAATAGTTTATTTAAAAGACAGCAAAATGTTAACATTTAATGCTGACCACTGTTGAGTAAAATGGAATCAATCAATTCTGTTATTATTAAAGATCTTTTTTCACAGTAGAATCAGAAAAAGCATTATACTACAACATGTTTTCACAAATTGACTGAGATTGCATTGAAAACATGAAGAGAAAGCAAGGTAAACTGGGAAGGGACATTAGGGAATATCAGAAAGGGGTTGCCTAACCCAAACCCAGACCCTTTAATACATTTTATTATGAATGGAATCCAAGTAGGAATGGCAGGTATCAAGATGATCACGGTGAACATGAAATAGTACAACATGATGCATCCTATGAAAACCACAGAAGTGACCCTTTGGATTATCCACCTCCGCTTCAGAGGTCAGACAGGATTCGGAAGCAGAATCCAGTCTTTTACAATTCCCACAATTACAGGGGGAATTGCAAGAGATAGGGACCTCACCCACCAACACACATATTGGTCAGCAAGGTAATGTCTTTGAGTTCCAAAATTACAAAATTTTTAATTACAGTACTTTGGATATTAATTTTGACCATTTTAAACTGTTTTCCAAAGGTTTCAAGTTTATTCCTACCAGAAAAGTTAGCATACCAAGGGCTATCGTTGACTTAAAACTTTTCCTGAGGAAAAAGAACTTGGCATTAATACTTCAGGGCACAAATCCTAGTAATACTATGGCTCCATTGTTTAAGAAAAAAAAGTATTATTAATCCCCCCATTCACCCACAACTTAAAAACTTGGAAAACTTATTGGAAAGGGAAATTAGAAAAACAGTTAATGAGCATAGAGTTAATTCTATCCTCTCCAATGATGAAAGATGTTTATTAAATGATTTGAAGTCCAATAAGTCCATTAAAATTATGCAACCTGACAAAGGTGGTGGGACAGTTCTTATGGATACTATTGTCTATGAATCCAAAATGAAAGAATTGTTAAATGATACTTCCAAGTATTCTAGAGCCTCTATTAATGAGGTTAACATTGCCAATTCCAAACTTAATATAATGTTGAACGATTTGCTACTTGAAGGTTCTATTAACATTGACACCTTCAACTTTTTCTTAAATAAAAATCCAAGGGTTCCATCAGTTTTCAGCATTCTGAAAGTACATAAGGACCCAACGGATCCCCCTTTACGTCTTATAGTATCTTCTGAAGGGTCTATTACCACCTCTCTAACCAAATTTGTGGATGTCAGACTGAAGAATCTCTCAAACAAAGGTGATACAGTTTTAAAAGATTCCTGGGATTTTCTTAGGCAAGTCAAGCCCAATTTATATTCCCCAACATACTTTTTGTGACCTTGGATATTGTTGACCTATTTGGCTCTATACCTCATGATAAGGGACTGTTGTGGTTGGAAGAAAGTATGAGAGAAAGTGGATCATTTTGCCCCAATGATTTTAGAAATTGTCTTTTATTTATGGAAGTCATTCTCAAAAACAATTTCATGTACTTCCAAGGTGAGTTTTTCAGGCAGGTAAGAGGTGTAGCTATGAGGGCCAAATGTGCCCCCACATATGCCAACATAGGTTTATCATGGTGGGAGAGACAATTTGTCACCAACAGCCAATTTGCCAGCTGTTGGTGTTTGTACAAATGCTTTCTTGATGACATTTGAATCTTTTGGATTGATTCTCAGGACAGAATTTTTGAATTTCTTTCTTATATTAATGGAACAACCAATTTTTTGGATTTTACGTTTAATTTTAACTACCAAGAATTGATATATTTGGACATCTCCCTGATTAAGGCCAATAATGCCCTTTCTTCAAAAATACATCGGAAAAAACCCTTTTCCAATTCCTACCTTCACTTTAACAGCGGCCATCCTTTCTTCCAGAAGAAAAATGTACTTACGGGACAATTAGTTAGGATCAGCCGTATGATTTCCCACGATAAAGATTTCAACAAAGAATGTGATTTTGTTTTAGATATGTTTAGGGAGAGAGGATATCCAGAAAATTTGGTTCAAGACGTTGTTCAGGATGTGGTGGAAGGAAGAAAGGGGAGATTTGCCCCTATCCTGGGTCAGGATGATTCTGTTACATCTGACACATTGTCTAACCAGGACCTCCCAAACACTTTCAATAATTGGGAACAGGCATATATTATGGAATACACTGGGGACTCAGGTGTTATTAAACAAACTGTCATTAGAGAATGGGACAGATTTAGACAGATTTCTGACTTGGATTTAACAAACAATCAACCCCTAAAATTTATTTACAGAAAAGATTTGAACTTTAAGCAACTATTTAAGTTTGGTGGTGGTCCAAAAACTGGAAGTAGAACAGGAAGGGTTGGAACTTTCAAATGTGGGTTCTGTTCTCAATGCCCTCACATAGCCAACAATTCTAGTATATACATACCCAGTAGAAATAGGCAGATTATGAGTACCAATTTTTCCAACTGCAATACCAATGGTGTTGTTTATCTGGCTATTTGTAACTCCTGTAACTCATTTTATGTAGGGAAGACTGAGAGGAAGTTAAAGCTGAGAATTTATGAACATCATTATGAAATTAGAAAACAGAATGTAAACAATGCACTATTTTGTCACACTTTAACATGCCAACAGGCTTCCTTTAGCTTCTTTGTTTTGGAAATATTTCCCAAAGAAGTTAGAGGTGGTATGTGGGAGGCCAAGTTAGAATACAGGGAACTGTTTTGGCAGATTATTTTGGATGCCACTAAACATCCTGGTTTAAATGATGTGATATCAATCATTCCAGTGCTCAAGTTAAGAGCAGCTAAACTTTAATTACCACAAAATTCCAGCAGATGGCATCATCAATGCATTTTTCTTGGTTAGAAAATTGCTCTACTATGAATGTAAACATTTACATATATGTATTTATATATTCAGTATTTTTTAAAAAAAAGTTATTTATATTCATGTATATAATAAGTATATAATATCTTTGAATTTTTAAATATTTTAACGTTTATGACATCAAATTCAAATAGGGTTGTTTGGACATGGGTATTTGTAACTCATATTAGGTCATTAAAGCAGGTTCATTGATTGTTTATTCTTATTGGATAACTGTCTTAATTTTAATTGAATGATGACTATATAATGAGTTTGTGAACCATCATTCCTGTTTGTTATTCTGAGGAAGAAGTTCGAAAATGTATTTGCAGTGGTCAGCGTTAAATTTTAACATTTTGCTGTCTTTGAAATAAACTATTGGATTTTAAACTGCGGTGTCGATGCTCTCATTTGGTTCCCCAGTGAAAATTTGTTTTGGTTTTAGTTTTATTTCCTATGACAGTAAATGCATGAGTAGTACTGACCCGTCTCATGTCGCAACCCCACCAGGCAACTGACGTGATGCTCCTGGTTCGCGGCCCACTCCATTGCAGCTGTGGGGGACATAAGAGGAATATTTAGCCATACCTATCCATGATATACCTGAGCTGGAAATTATTACACACATAGTGGGGTGATACTTACACACAACTGGAACATCCCCTGCTGCTCTAGCCTCTCAGATCCACTGGTCCAAGAGGTTCCCCCTTATGCCGCTTCATATCAGCATAGTGATGCCTGACCTGCTCACCAGTTTGGGGTATGCCAGTGGCACTGGTGAGGTCAAGGGCAAGATGGTCCTAGTCCTCTGCATTACATTGGGAGCCCTGATACTGGCCCTGTAGCAGTCTTTGATCATGGTCTTTGAAAAGGAGTCCTCCCATGACTCTGGACTCCTCGATGCACCAGCGCTGTGCCCGAAAGTGCACACCTTCTCCCCTTACTGCCATTGTGCCTGCAAGGCGAAGCTGCAACCAGTTATGAGATGTATTACTGCCTCTTGGGTTTAAGTAGTTCAAATTTCTTGCACTTTTCCATGATTGGCCAGTTTTGAAAAGGCTAGGCTATGGGCAAACCTGCTTACCTAGGTTGGCATTGTTTAAAGGGATATAACACTGGGCACATTCAATTAGCTGGCCTACACATTGCTTACACCTCCTAAGCTGGACTGTGCAATGCTTAGCATTGCTTACATTACAGTTTGCATTATAATTCCATTTTGGTATTGAGTTATTATTCATTACACCTTATATGTATGCCTGGTATCCATGATTCATGTGTTTGTACACTGTATGAGGTCCTTGTGTTTTATTGGGGACTTCAGCACTCTATTACAATTACACCTGACTTCTGGGCTTACTGCTTTATTCCAGTTCACATATTTATGTTATGTAGTGGGTTAAGGCACATATGTCTGTATACTGATTCCTTTCACAGGTTCAGTTTGACTTTACTATGGTGAAGACTTGTTTGTTGATGTCTCATTCTTTTGTATGTCTGTGATGGTTTGGTGGTTAACTACTGTGACTGTGGTGTATAGGGTCCTGGATTTGAGACCTGCATGGCTGTTTATTTTGTTGATGGGCAGAACAATGGCCATTGGATACAGAGTGATTAAGGCACTTTTGATCAGTTGTAAGCGGGTTTGCGTGGGTTGGTGCAAGGGTAAGCAATGCTAACTTCCGGTTACATGTGCTTCCAGTAAGTTATTTTAGAATTGCTTAACCTGTGTGTCCATTGTCTCCATGCAAACAGGCTTAAGCTCACTTACTGGAGCTTAAATATGCTTACTACTGCTTATTGGTGCTTAAACCTGCTTACTAGTGCTTTATTCATATGACACTGACACCTCACATGTGCATTTACTGCAGTACTCCAGTTCATAAATGTATGTTATTTAGTGGGTTATGCAACAAAAATATTAGTCATAATGTGCTTTGCCATGAAAAAGGGAATGTGCTGCAGTGGGGCTCACACAAGGAATGGCTGCTCGTAAGGCAAATGCTCTGCCCAATACACTATTGCTATGCTACTTCACTTGTATATATCTTCCTTGTTATCCTCTTCAGCCATTTAAGCTGCATTAACCGTAGCTAAGCAATGGGTACACCTATAAACCTATGGTTAGCTTTAATCGGATTTTTAAAATAAAAAACAGGTTTGCTCATTTTATTTCTCTATACTTTTGCTGTTGTACACAAGTGGGACTGTTGGTGGGGATATGCGGACACTTATGAGTGGCCTCGCTCATTTCTTACCCCTTTCTGCTGCTCTTTATTGTGGGGACATATATATTCTGAGTGCTCTTCTCTCAGACATGCCCCCCTGCACTCTTATACGGTCCATGAAAGATTAAAAGTTCAGGCGGCGTGCCTCATTACTATGCATGGTGTGCTGCTGTCCTGCTCCTAAACAGCCACCTCCATGCAGGACTAAGCTAGTCCTGCATGGAGGAAGAGTAAATCCAGAGGATAATTTTTGCTTTTTTTTTTTCAGATAATGTACAGTACAGTATTTTAAGAGGGCTTCTTGTTGAAAGAGTATACAGTACAGTACAGTACATGTATTTAAACAGTGTGTTTTGAAAGCATGTACAGTACATTTTAAGAGTGTTTTTTTGTTGAAAGAGCATATTTACAGAGTGTATTTTAACTATAATATCATTTTTAGAGTGTATTCTAATTACAAACTTGGGTGGTTCGGGGTTATATGATATTGCCAGTTATCTGACTATTCATCTGTCCCATTTAGGTCAGATAAACAGGACTCTACTGTAAATGTGAATGTTCAGCCAGCAACTGAATACAAGCACATAATTACTATTGTTGTAACAGGAACAGATACAAACATAAAAAAAGAACTAAGGATGAGTTGCTGCTTGTTGAAAGTGAATGTGAACTTCTACTTATACAAGAAAAGAAATCCAAACTGAATATGATAAATGCTTATTCTCTAAGGTCAGAGAATAGACCAGTTGAAAATAACACTGAATCTACACAGACAAAAGTTGATGTATGACAATTAGATAATAGTAAAAATTATACAAATCAAGTATTCATTATAGAAGATTCTGTGCTGAAATGTGTACCAAACATGTACCTAGATAATCCTAGCACACTTCTTCAGACAGTACTAAGGTAATAAATGTATGCATTTTGGGGTGCAGAATTAATTATATCTATATATCTTCATATATATCTACACACATAACTGCAAGTTGTCAAAACTTTTTCAGATGATATAAGAATGTCATTTGTCTTGATAAATCTGCAAAAGCAACCTGTAAAGCAGGAAAATGGAAGCACCAAGAAAACATCAGTTTGGGACAAGAATGTGAACTTTAGCAAGAGGGAGTGCATAAATATTTGGGAATTAATGAAGGATCAACAAGCTATAAATCAATTTGCTCTTCCTGTCCTAACTTACAGTTTTGGAGTGATTGACTTGTCCCAAAATGTGTTGGATAGATTAGATAGGAAAACAAGAAGGATGCTTCATGTTCACCAAATGATTTATAAAAAATCAGTGCATACCAAGATTATATATTCACCATTCCGAAGGAGAGATGGGCCTCCTTGAAATTGATTACATGTACAGATCTGCAATCGTGGGACTCCACACATATCTGCTAACTTTACAAGACCCAAATGTAGTGAAAGTTTTGAAACATGAGGAGAATAAATCTAAGATAACTTCCCTGCTTATGCTAACAGAAACATATGGGAGTCAAGCAGGAATGGTATTAAACCTAGATAAAAACCAGGCAGCAAATGAATGTGCCAAAAAAACAAAAGAAAAAATATAAGGTGAAGGACCAGATGAGAAGGCAAGAAATGTGGAAAATGCAAAAATATAGTTGCAAGCATAGAAAACTTCTGGAACAGCATCATGTTCATCAGGAATGAATGCAGAAATGGTTAAGGAGGGGTGAATTCAAACCAAGAGATGAAAGGTTAATATTGGTGACACAAGATAGTGGGCTATGTACACATTGGTTTACAAAGTCCATTGAACATGTGGGAGAAACAAACAAATGTAGGTTTTGTAAAATTGTAAACAGTTCCACACCTCGTTGCTGGTTGCAACATACTAATGGCAGAAGGACTGTATACTGAAAGGCATAATAATGTGGTGAGACTGTTACAGTGGGGATTGTGAAAGCATTATGGTATTAAAGTGGCTGAAAAATACTGGAAACATGAGCCACAAAGCATCATAGAAAATGAAATTTATATCACATGGGATCACCCATTACCAACAGTTCAAAAGATAGATGCTTGAAAACAAGATATAGTGGTCCAATTAAAGAAGACAAAAGTAGCATTGATCATTGAAATTGCCACACTAATTGACTACAGTGTCTTGCGTACAGAGAGAAACAAAGTCATAAAATATCAGGATTTGCAAGCAGAAATGAGAGCAATGTGGAAAAAAGATACCCAGATAGTTCCAATATTAGTAGGAGCGATGGGGTCTTATATATAAAGAGTCTACAATCATATTCAGATATGCTACCAATACATTTAACTCCATACAAATTGCAGAAGGAGTCATTACTAGGCATACTGCGGATGCTGAGAAGAGCACTACTGGCTGACATCAAAGAGTGAAACAATACTAATATAGTGAAGTTTAATTGTACTTTGATTTAGGAATCGGATCCATTCCCATCATGTTATTAGAAACCCAAAAGATTTGAAGAAATTAAAAAAGTGTATAAGATATATATATATATATATATATATATATATATATATATATATATATATATATATATATATATAAATGCCAAACTTGTTTTAAAATAAAAAGAAATATGAGAAATTTATACTAACACAGGATGCAGTGGTGTATGTAAAACAAGCTGTGAGTTTAAATTAGTATGACTAGTGAACTGCATGAACAATGCTTGATTCATTGACAGACCAGTACTCAGGTATGGAAAAGGATGTCTAATAACAATAGATTGTTTGATGGCAGGAGGCATTTGAATCACAGGGCAATAAACTAATTGGAAGTAAAATGGATGGAGATAAACAATGCCTTAGTAATAACACAAAACATTTTACATATGCAACACCGGGTATTTCAATGAATGGGCCAGGCATACATATCTACCACTTAGCTAAGAGTCCTAAACAAAAGGAAAAGGTCTTCTACAAACATATGAGGACTAATGCTAGAGAAAGTACATGTACAATAATTTTGAAATTCAACAACACTGAAATTTATGATAAAAAAAAGATGGATGGGCCAGTTCCATGTCCTAGGAGGATAAAAGCCCTGCCTAAAGATCATGTGATCTGAGTTGGAGTCATCTGTAGGAGCTGCTGACCAGAAAGAAGGAAAATTGAGCAGCATTTGTTGGTGCACCCATCCAAGGGGAATGGAGTAAGATGGCACTGGCTTAATTTGGATGCCCCTAGTGGGACCACTAGATGTTACATGTGTGATGATGTAAGGTATTGCCAGCTATGCCAGAAGAGGTAGGGCAGTGGATGTGTAACATACGGGAGCATAGCTAGCTGGAGTATTGCAAAGAATTATATGTCATTTGTATATCAAACTGATTTCTACAGGTGCTTGTGTTGAAAATGCATTTGTAAAGCTGCTTGTGTTAAAAATGTACCAACAGTGGGTCCTGCTAGACAGAAAATAAATACATCTGTATGTCAGAAAGTATTGTAACTGTTGAAATTAATATATTGTAACAGAGGATACTGGAAGAGAACAGGTTAATCTGAGTTCAGCTAACTTTGAAAAATAGTCTGAAGTCTGAAGTCAGAAGTCTCAAAGCAGTCTGTTTTTGAAACCTGACCCACTTCATCTTGTCTTTCTCTAGTAAGTAAGTCAGGAAAATATAGTGAGATTAGTTAAGTATTGTTTTTCTGTATCTGTGTGAACCTTTCTATCTGTGTTATTTTTATTAAATATTTCCTGTGATTGAAACTCTTGTGTTTATTGTAAATGGATGTTTAGTATTTTCATGTTCTCTTATTATTTATTATTAAATATACTGACCCAGAGAAGGGGTTTCACAACATCCATGGAGAACATGCCTAGAGAACACACACTGTCACTTTGTAGAGAGCACATACTGCTTGATCTGACATGCAAAGACATTATCTTAGTGGTGGCAGTATGAAGCACAGATTAGAGAGCCACTGACAGAGAGAAAGGTGCTTCACTAGAAAAGGGTAGGTACCCCACAGGTCTAGTAAGCTGGCTCACTGACTACCTCCCACTTATTGCTGCTGGGGGTAAAATAGGCTGATTGGGCTTCCTAGGTAGGAACAATATGAGCCAGAAGGCTCTCCCCTCACTTGGGAATGCCTGCTTCATACCCTCTTGGATTGAATGGGCTGATTGGGTAAACAGGTAAGTGAGGAAGCCAAAAAAAAAAAAAAAAAAGCAAAGAAACATTGCTGAAATACTAAGTAATTACTATATGGTGTGATTTTGTTTACCATTGTTTTGAGAACTCTTCTTCCAAGGTGGATGTAACAGTCTTTGAAACTTAGGAAATGCTCAAAATTTCGCTTGATGATGTAACCTTAGCACTGAATAGAATTACGGCAGATGTAGCTGTTGGACACGATGAGCTACATGATTTTCTTAATAAAAGATAAGTGCCAGATTGCCCCAAAACTTGATATACTTGTTCAAGCAATGCCTATTAGATAGTAATATACTGGAGCTGAGGTATGAGGCAGCCATAGTCCCAGTACCAAAATCTAGTCTTGTATCTGCAGCAGGGAATTATAAGCCAATATATTTAAAAAACTATGATTGGAAAATTTTATGAATAAAATCCCTGAAATACTAAGAGAAGATCTAGACATTAACCAGTATGATTTTACATTCAAAAAGTCATGTCATATTAATTTAATACACTTTTATTTTAATCTGGCAGAATCCTTGGATCCGAGTCTAATGGTGGATATTATTTACTTAAACCTAACAAAGGCCTTTGATTCTCTTACCCATACAGAGATTTTATTAGTATTGGGGAACTTAAATATAAATGAGCATACTAATAATTTGATTGGGAAATAGCCAAACGACAGGAAGTGTAAGGTACAGATAGTTAATAGGTTCATGGGTACTTACTAGGCTATTGATCTGTGAGGACATTAAGAAGCCTAGCCTTATATTCCACTGGTAGTTTTTGGTCCTTGAGTTTTCTGCATGAGTAACTCAGAGGTGAAAGAGCAAGGTTAGGTTGAGACATCTGCTTGATGCTCCTACCCATGAGGGATATGGGTGCTAAACTGGAGTTGAATTTATGGTTTGTCATCCATTTATCCAAATTACATTTGAACAGAGTAAGAGAAGTGCTTTGCTTAATGAAGAGTAGAAGAAGTTGTATTCTCTGTAATACATAGCTATCCCTCCAACATGTCCTATTTATGTTTGCAGAAGAGATTGAGATCCCTTGAAGAGGTGTCTGTGCTGCCATTGGACTTGTAAATGTGTAATAGGTCAGAATGGATAGGGACCATTAAGGGTCTGTATGCAAGGCAGAGATCCCCTTCTCAAAGGCTACATGATACAAAGAAGAGGACCAAGGATTTGAGACGGTCTCCATAGCTTTTATAATGTAGTCCCTTGTTTTTTTAGTGAGAATATGTTGCAGTCTTTTCAGTTGTAACAAGTGTTTGGACAGATACATATTGAAAGGGACACTATACTTAATGATTCAAAGTTCTTTAAAGTTAGGGTTGGTATTAATGGGTTGTAAGATATTCCAAAAATGAAAAATATCATCACAAAGTATATCAACAATCCAAACCTGTGGCTGAAGAAATGCAATATATGATAGAAACAAGCTTTTATTGTCAGAAGCGCTTTCGTAGTGCTTCACACACCACTTCCTCAGACCTTTACATAAAATATGAACCTTAGGGCACAAGCTATTTGTTTGAGGAAGACCCTAGTGGAGGATGTTGCTGTCCTCTTGAGGGTTTATGATAGCATTAAGTTTAAAGTCATCCGTAAACTTGGTCAGCTAAAAACACTTTACATTAACTCTGGCATCCAAGAAGTACATGGTCAAAGAGTAGTGGTCCAAGAAGTGAACCCTGGACTATACTACCAGTGACAAGTATCTAGGAGGAGATTGAACTGTCTATCCTAATTTCCTGTGTTCTATTTATGAGGCAATTTACTATCAAAAGAATTACCTGGGATTAACACTTAACTGGGCAGTTTATTGACAACACCTGAGTGTGGGATTGTGTCTAACACATTTGCAAGGTGTAGACATGGTAGATATGCAGTGTTTATTGAATTTCCCTCATCCATTGCTTCAGAAAACTTTTTGAGAAGTCAGCCAGGTTAAGCAGGCAGGATCTACCCTTGACTAAACCAAACTGGTGTGAATCAAGAGTTTCTAGGTTATGCCCTTATTTATTAATTACATAATGATCCCCTCCATAACCTTACAGATGATGCCGGTCAGACTTATGTCTCTTTAATTAACCAGGTCCTTTTATGAAGAGACTGTGTGTGTGTGTGTGTGTGTGTGTGTGTGTGTGTGTGTGTGTGTGTGTGTGTGTGTGTGTGTGTGTGTGTGTGTGCATCTGTATATGTTTTTGTGTGTGCACATGTGTGTTTGTCTGTTGATGAATGTGGTGAGTGTCTGAGCAGTCCTGGGGTATTCCAGAAAGGTTTATTTTTGAATGTAAGGAGTTCAGTTAGGCACAGGACAAGTTTAAGGTTAGGGTTTATCTGTATCAGTAAGATGATGTAGGGGGAGCTTGGCCCCCCTACACCATCTAACTAATTAATCTTAACCATAACCTGACACCGTACTTGTTCTTTTCAACACAAAAAATCTGCAAATGTATAAACAGACAGCTAGACAGATAGATACAGAGATCAATATGTAGATAGATAGACAGATTTGAAGATAGACAGATAGGGGTCTGGGGTGTAATGAATTTGTAAACATGCTTCAGGAGGAGTGGGGCACTTTGCATATTCTACAGAGCCAAACTGATTTCTCATACCCCGACCACCATATGGTGCACTTGTTTTTTCTTTGTTCTTGTTACCTGTTCATTTCATTCAGTCAGTGGTTGCAGTTTTGGATGTTTTTGTGCATGTTTGTAATTGTAGTTGTATTGTTTTGTTCTATGAATGGATGGAGTGCACAATCACTTTATTGTGGGTCAAGTTTTACTTTCACTCTTTTTCAATATGGCTGCATAGGATATTGTCTGAAATTTATGGACAAGTACTTTGTGGATGCATAGTGCTATATCAAGTATACTATAGTACAGCTTGAACTGTAGCTGCTTGTATCTCTCTCTCTCTCTCTATATATATATATATATATAAAGATAGATATTGAGCAATATATATATGTGTGTGTATCTCTCTCTCTCTCTCTCTCTCTATATATATATATATATATATATATATATATATATATATATATATATATATATATACTACCTGGAGTAGCACCGGTAATCAAAAAAAGGACTGCTTTGTAAATAAGCGAATGCATGATTTGGGGAAAAGTAGCATTAGTGGCATTACACTGGTGTGATGAAACAGCAGCATTACTAAAGTACATATGATCAGAGTGCTTGGCATCACAGGAAAGGCAGGCAAGTGTGCCTGAGCAAACCCAAGGCTGTGCACACCCATAAGTTTAATGAAGAACTTCATGGCTGCCACATGTGCAGTGGTAGACAACCCAAGGAGGGTGGCACAGCAAATTGCCAACCCAGTTTGCTGTACACATGACAAGGAAAGGGGGAGATAGCAAAATCTGAAAAGTATGTCATGTGCAGGCTGTGCCACTAGTGGTCTATGCTACTCCTAAAATTGTATATACACAGTACATTTATGCACATGTCATATTCATTCTGATACTGAGATTGATACTCTTGTCAAATGCAACGTGCCATTGCATTGTTAGCTGCTACACCAAGAATTCAGCCTGCTTTGCTATTCTGCTATACCTGTTAAATAATGCTTAAAAAATGCTTACTGTAAAACTGTGTCACCTTCTCCCCTAATCTCTGCCTCCTGCTGTCTGAGAAGGTCATGTAAGTGCCATTGTAAGTCATTATAATGATGCCTGCATTATTGGTCAGAACAGTTAATGCCAGTTGTATCAATCATTGCTAAAGCAAGCTTATGTCAGGGATTTTCCTAATAGAGTGGGTCATCATATTGGCCTAACAAGCACTCCTGAAATTCCTTCTGAAGATCTTTCCTGCCTATGGACACCAAACAGATATCCTGCTGTTCTCACCACCTAGGGAGGCCACAATCTACTCATACACATTCACTAAGGGAGAAAAAATATAGCTTCATGCATAAGGATGCAAGTTTGGATGTTATGTAGTGCTCATCACAGTGAAGCAATGAGTTCCTACCAAAAGTCTATATACTGCATAGCCAAAGAACTATGGGGTTCTCAGCTATGTGCACAAGCTTAGTGTGTATGTGTCCCTCACACCAGTATGAACAGAGATAACAAGGATGCTACCAATTAGTTTGGATAGTGCATTGCATTACATTACTGTAGTGGTTCAAAGACAGCTGCACTAAATTTCATCATTAACATAACCACAGTGCTAAGAGGCACTTAGTAGTGTGATATAAAGCAGGAATGCCATATTAAGTGAGGTCATGTTTAGAGGAACAACTGTGGAATCAAGACTTTAAAGAATAAGGTATTGGACTTTGAGACAGTCATACTGAGGGAAGACAAGATACCTAGTAATGCACCCAGGTATTGTACTCAGTAATTAAGCTGGGTGGCAACAAATGGACATAGAAGAAGAGACACATGTGGATGTGGAACACATAGAATGTCCCTAACCTACACAGCTATGGGAGGCACACTGTATGCATACAGAATCACTGCTGGTGTGATTTCTATGTGTGCATCTGCAGTTGTAACTTTGTTAGGAGGTTTCTTCCTTCTTCATGTTTGTGCAACTATAGAGGTGTGATGTATAGATTTTAGGGACTTAATGGGCTTCTGCTCATGGAAAAAAATGCTAATTGCTTCAGCTTTCAGCTGTCACCCTCTCGATATTTCAAGTATTTCTGTTCTGTGGTGTGGTTCCTCAAAAATCTTATAAGTTGTTTCAAGGGGAACTTAGGATTGAGACTGTATGTGAAAGAAGAAGGTAAGACAGGAATGAGTGCAGAGGCACACACAAGGAAAGATTTTTTTAAAGTATAGTCAGCTTTTTATTTTAAGACACACTATGCCCACTATTACTAGCATGTAGGATGGTAAGTACTTAATTTATTTAAGTGTGTGTGAGTGTGTGTGTGTGTGTGTGTGTGTGTGTGTGTGTGTGTGTGTGTGTGTGTGTGTGTGTGTGTGTGTGTGTGTGTGTGTAGATGTAGATGCTCTCAGCATTACCCTTGATTTCATTTAATGCTCTAATGTTTGCCTCATATGTTAATCTGCTCCTCATAAACATTTTGGCTTTTCTAGTGAATCAATAATGAATACGGTAACTAAAAAATGATGATAGGCATTTGAGTTTCAGACTTTAAAGCCTTCAAAAAGGCAAGTTAATTCATAGCTTGTAATTCTAGCAAGTTTATAATAATATAAAGGTTTTAGCTGTCCCTGAAGTTGGTCTTTTGTCCATCATTCTTATTAGCTTTCTCCTTGACTCTTAAGATGAGAGGTTGAGAGGTATGCGTGGGGGGGGGGGGGTGTTACCATGTGTTCCTCACTGTATTCTGACTGCACTGAGCAGAGAGGATTTCATACTTTGGCCTTAAAGTTTGTAGATTTTTTTGTCTAATAATGAAGATTGCAGTCGATAAATAATGATAACAGACATTTGCGTTTTAGACTTAATAGCCTTCAAAACTGCATGTTAAAGCAAAGCCTACCATTCTAGTAAGTTTTGAAGTATGTAAAGACAGTAGCTGTCCTTGATTTTGGCCCTTTGTCCAGCACCGTATTTAGCCTTTTCCTTAATTCTTGAGCTGAGATTGAAAGATATATAAGGAGAGTGGTTGCAGGGGTGCATGTACACACTGTATTCTGAAAGCATGTTGCAAAGCTTGGAAGATAAATTCTGCTGTGAAATGTATTTATGCATTGATTCAGTCATTCAGTGCATTGAAATATCTGAGGTGTACAGTCTTAGTCATACAACATGCTGTAATTGTTGGTCACATCTCAGCGTGTGTATGGATGGGGTGTAAATGCTCTGTCTCTGATTTCTTAGTATGTCTCATATTTGGTGTCTCATATTTGGATCTGTCCCACATAAAGTTTGTTTTCTCCTTCTAGCAAATTAATGACGAGTGCAGTTACTAAATGATGGGAGACATTTGAGTTTCAGACTTAACAGGTTTCTAAAAAGCATGCTAATGAAAAGCCTGCTATGTTAGCAACTTTGTAAGTATATAAAGGCAGCAGCTATTACAGATTTTGGTCCATTGTTCACTATAATGTTTAGCTTGCTCCTTCATTCTTGAGCTAAGAGGTTGAGATATATGTTGTGGGGGGGGGGGGGTCACTGGGTTGCACACTATATTCTGAAAGCAATGAGCTGAGCTGAAAAGATAAAATCCTGTGTTGCAGTTATTTATGCATTTATTCATTCATTTCACACAATCAAACATATGAGATATACAATCACAGCCATACGAGTGGCTGCAATGGATGGCCACATGTGTGTGTGGGTGTGTGTGACCTGTTTAGGAGGAGTTCAAATAAATGACGGTAGCCAGTTGCCAGTCTCTTTGTTTTATTATGATCTTGTATCTAAGGTGCACACAGTCAGTACTGATGGCTTTAATACTGACTACAGCGGCTGTTTATTGATGAAACTGACTGACACTGATGCCATTTGTTCAAGTTAGGCAGACATTCTGGCTTTGCAAAAGTATTGTCTATTTCAGTGATGCCAGATAGAATAATTATTGTGCCTACTTTTTAAACCACAATCAGATAACTCAGCTGTGCAAAGTCACTAATGACTGGAGCTGTAGAGTATAGAAGATGATTATCTGTGATGAAAATGATGGAGTGTATGGAGCTAGCTTTGCAGTGTATCTATAATAATCAAGCTAGGTTTCAGTTTCGATCATAGTCAGACTTCAGCATTGTACTCAATAAGTGTCTATCTGTGACAATCTGGGCAGGATGTGTGATAGCAAATGATCAGTGACACAGTGATGCAGCACATTGTATTGCCATCTAACAGAGCTTGTTTTAAGTTGTTGGCTGTGATTCCTTCTGTGTGAAGTATTCTTTGTCTCTGGGTTTTATTAATGTGCTTCAGTTTCTTCTCCCAAACCCATAGCTGTATAATACATGCTCCTAGCCTTTTGTGCTATTACTTTAATCCCATTGTAGCACTAGTGGGATATACAGAAGCTAACTATGGTTTTGAAGGTGAAGGAAGCCATGCACTACTCCCAGATAGGATTTATATATCCTTGCAAGCATTTGTCTTCTCAGTTTACTGGTGGACTACTGTTTTGTTTGTTGTGAACATTAGCTTTATCATAGCTTATTTTTAATTATAAGAAAAACAAGACTGATCTGGTGCTAGTTGAATATGCAAGACTCCAAGCTGCACTTCACATCAAGCAGCACCTGTTCATGACCAGAACACATGCTTGCAGCCACATTAAGGTGCAGCAGGCTTGTGTACACAGTGTATAAACAGGATGATAAACAACCTTAAGCTCAGTAAGCAACTATGTGTGAATGGCACCAAAATAGATAGGGCAACTTGGGAAACATAAAATGCAGGGGAGGCCTAACAATAATATTAACCTGAGATGTTGACAGAATAAGAGAGTGTGAATTAATATACATTTTCTGAAGTAAATGAAGTGTTTATCTTTCATTTTTGTCATAATTTTAACACCTTTCTCCAATGGTCTCCATTTACACAAGGGATTAAGAAGAACAGAGCTACATTTTGTGTCTAACTCAAGGACATCCTTGTAAATCATGGACATTTGAGAGGTATTACTCCAGGAGATAAGGAAACTTGTTACAGTAGGATACTGCAGCCAATGCAGGAAGTGAACATGTAGGAACTTCAGTAGCATTGTTATGTATATTGGGATTTGAAACTTTGACAGTAAATTTCCAAAATGAAGAAGATGTGATGTTTGAACAGACATGCAGGTAACACAAGTTTACAAATTATCATGCTTAAGATGTACTGAAGTTACAATGCAGGGACAATGAGAAACTACATACATAAAACTGTGGACCTATTGAAAAAAATAACAAACACCCCTGGACATACTTCACAGACAACTATTGATAGTGCAAACAATAAGAACAGCTATGGCTGTACCGTGCATGTCAAGAGGCTAGGATTTGAGATTGTTAAGGTATCCTGAATCATTATGCAATGCAATCCACAAAGACCTGGCTTAGAGGCATTTCTGCCACTTTAAATAGCATATTACTTGCAGATCATGTAACAATGCAATGGTATAGATGTAGGACTACAACAGATGAGAACGTAATTACACTGGAGATGTGGGGCATATTATATACTATGATGGAAATCCTGAAAGATAAATGTCAAGTGAATGCAGTCCAGTAACACCAGGGATGTGCATCTAGAAATGGAAGTGTATGCTTATGAACATGATTAGGTGTGTGTGAAAGGAAGAACAGCCATGATAGTAAGCTCCTAGGAGAAGTAATCACAGCAATGATGTGCCTGATGTCAGTATTGTGTAATGACACCTGCTGCATACACTGCTTAAATTAATTATATGCATTGGCAGTGGAAATCAGTTCTGGCTTACATGTGTAGTTTTTGCTGCTGTCACACATACACATGTTAATGCAGCCTGACAAAGTACACCTTTGAAGGCAGTATACTATCATGTAAGAAATCAAATTGTCTGTCTAGTCGAGCAGTGTGCAACACAGCCACAATACCCGGATCACAAACGGCAACATACCTCGCAAACAGGTGCAACAGTACCACCAGGCAGTAAGTGAAGTGTAGAAAGTTCCAGAGGTCACATGCAACAGGTATACACTGGCCTGTAACACTATTGCTGTCCTCTCTACATCAGTTATTACCTCCATTGTTGGCAGAGACATGCTTCCAGAAGTAAATTAACAGATGTTTTTTTGTCAAAAAACAACAAATGACAATAAGTATTTGGCAGCATTTATTACTTTTTGAGCTTTGTGCTAAACATCACACAGTGGACTACATCATTGTCCTGGGCATGTTCATAAAGAAAAAAAAGCAATTACAAGATGAACATTACTTGCCCATCCCCTAAACATTACAAACTATCAAAGGTCCTAATACACTTGTGTGACCACTATGTCACATGACTTACATCAAGATCTGTAGAATAAGCCATTCCTGCTTGTAACCACTGTAATGTTAATAAAGTAATACATGTCATACATCACTGGATTAGAACATATGCAATGTAGGTCAAGCTCTTTCTGACCTGTGCAATAATTGAAAATGCCACACTAGACTTCATATCATAGCTGTCAGAAAACACATGCTTGAAGGGGTAACCTGAGCTTTGCGTTTGAATGCATATGGTTTCCATTAAAGGGATTACAAAATGTGGCTTGCCTCAGCCCAAGTTTAAAAGTGTACAGTAAGTAAAAGTGTAATCTTCACTTGTTTTTGAGAATGCAGTCCTAAATCTTACCAGTCCTTTACACACTCAGTAGTTACACCTTGATGGACTTGACTACCTGCCTACCAGTGTTCTTTGTTCATAGAGCTGTATATCAGCCACTGATGTCACAGACAGAACTGTATCTAAAGTCTCATAAAGCACACAATTGAAGAGATTACTTCAGTAGTCTATTCCAAAGGATATGCCTCCCTGAAAAAAGTAGTCTCTGGATGAAAAAAAAACCTCTAGCCTTGTTAGTGTTTACAGTTGTGTATATAAGCGTGTCATCATATGTTGTGTAAAACACTCCTGTCTGTTACTATTGTCTGCAACAGTTGCATTACTGGATATGAACCTCTGCCTAGCTAACCACATAACTATTGATGCCAGGGAAGAAACCTTGATTAAAGTGCTCAAAAAGCACACACTTGAATGGATAACTTCAGTACAGATGACTTGAACTTAGAGGTGGAAAGTTATGAAAAGGAGTGGGATGTTGGTAGACTATGTAAAGGAATAAGCAGGAAACAGGTGGAGAATAACATATCTGTTCATTACTTTACAAGAGAAAATGTGAAGAGAAAGAAATCCTTAAGTAATGTTTGACATACTGCAAGATTCAAACACCTGCCAATCTGTGTCAACAGTTTCTAGACCTGAGCATTAGCTGAAGACACCACAAAGCAAGTCATATTTCAGATATTAAAATCCACACATTTGAAGGCACAATGAGAACAGCATGAAGTGAAGGAGGATCCATGCATCATGCTTCATTACAGCGATGAGAACTGAAATATGCCATACGGTGTGCATTTAACTCACAGTCTGTTAAACATAAAAAATAACTTTCTCCTCTTACTGCCATTAGTCCTGAAATCTAGCGGTGTAATGAGAATTGTACTACTGTGGCCGAAGGTAAAATATTCAGTTTTTGCCATATGATATATCACTTAGCATTGGAGTGTGATGCCTTGCATTGTACAAATTCTGAGGACAAAAATGGAATGTTTTTAATGAGCCATTTCTAGCCATGTGTGTGAATATTTTTTTTTACCAGAATAAATGTGTGAAAAGGGATGTGTGACAACACTTTAATAATGTTGTGTGGCCAATTGGACCAAATGATGTCTATCATATACACACATAAGCAGAGTGATGAGCTATGTATGGGGTATGATTTTTGTGGTGCAGGTGCCCTTTTATTTTTTGAGAATGAGAGGAATGTTGGAGAAAGCATTTAGGAATAAGAGGGCTAGGCAGGTGGAGTAGATTAGGCAAGATAGGGATGGGGATGGATACAGTAGTTTGGGGGACACTATGATTTTGGATAGGTAGGTGACTTCAGAGTGCATCCTCACCAGCATGAATGCAGTGAGGATCTAATGTTTATTTTCTGAACTACTGTCACTGTCTCCTGTAGCAGACACATTGGACAATGTCAGACAGTGCATCTATTTGGCTATTCAATGCAGGATTTTATCTATTCTGCCAATGTGGGCAAGGAGGCCCCACTCCATCATTTCTTCCATCAGTCCTGTCAACTTTTAATGGATGATGTATTTACCACCTCTACAGGTACTACTACCAGTGGATACCTGTATACCAGCCCTGAGGCAGAGCTACCTCATACAGTTGGAGTAAGTAATGCAGAAGTTGTGGAGGTGATCTTGGTAAGATGTGACCCAGAAGTGCTGGTTGTCTGTACTGCCCATGGTGGTTTTGCTGCAGCCTCCTGTGGAGGGATGGTGGTCCGAACCTCCATGTCTGGTCTTGCTCCTTATGCTGGTGGTTGTTGGTATTGCAGTTACAATTATAGCCCAAATGTCATTACTAAAAAAAAATGGAGAAATAGGGTGAAGGGAGTGAAAACGTAGTGAAAACACAGACAATATCATAAATGCTATGTAATTTTAATATAACACATTCTATCCACTTTGCCACATAAATATGATAATATTTGTTACAAACACACATGAATGTGAAGTCATACATCTGTGGTAAACTACACAAATTAATCTCATCACTAGTATACATATTAAGCAAAGAGTTGTGTGACTATCGCCTACTCATACAATGTCCATGTCAAATGCTTACAATGTTATTCTAACTTACTTATTGTAAAATAATAGCCTTTTATCAATTTACACTAATTGCTGCTGCTTAGATTTGAACCCACACATAGCTATGTTGACTGAAACATTGGCTGATGCAATTTTCAAGAACTATTCAAGCAGGTCATTATGTTTGTTATATACAGAGTATGCCTACTCATTTGTGACTGTGTCAAGTAATTCTGGACTGATGTGCACAGAATTGATAAAATAATTTTAGATGCTGACCTGCTATTAAATGGCCATAATTAATACCTGAGCAATACTTACCCTGTGGCTCTCTGAGGCATTGTATTCTTTCTTGATGCACCTTCATATTTCCTACTATCTCTTCGGAAGCTATGCAGAATGGAGGAAAAAGAATCATACACACATTTTTGTGTTGGCAAGCCTTAGTGTTGTATTGGCTGGTAATAGTCCACTATACTTATACTACTCAGTTGAGTCATAAGTTCTAAAATATTTTCCCATTAGTGAAAGAGGCCTTGACATTGCCTTTTCAAGTTACTGCAATAGTGATAACATTCACTAGTGCATGGGATGTCACTTGCATTGATGACAACCTTGGCCAAGCTATTCCAAGCCTAATTCTTTGACTGAGACCTGTTATAGTCAACCTGCAGCATCCTCTGCCTGCAACAATTTATGAAGAATCCAGCAATGATCTTGGACTCCTTCTGCTAGAATCTTTATGCTGTAAATTGAGTACTGCCTTCACCATCACCTGCCATGTCTTCTCAAGATATCAGCAGAATTTACTGTTTATTTATTTATTAATGTTTGATTACAGAGAAAGTCTGACTGGGTAGGAGCCCATTTTCAGCAAAGGCATGGGGAGAAAAGTTTCAAAGTATTACAACCATAATCTTTACAGTCTTTAAAAATAATACAAAAAACAACTACAGTTTAAATAATTATACCAAATTAGACATAATATGAAAACAGTGGTTGGGAATAGATATAAGTTATATGACAATGATTTAATAGAGTAATTTTAGCCAGCTTATAGAAAAACTAAGGGTAAGTTTGTACACTGCAAACTGCAATTCTGGTGCAGCAGTTAACATTGTCACCTCACAGCAAGAGGTTCTCCAGTTCGATTCTTGGCTGGAGTGCCTTCTGTGTAGATTCTGCATGTCCTCCCTGCATTCAGGTGGTTTTCCTCCCACATTTCAAAGACATGTGTTGAAGTGTTTCTCCCTGGGCCTCCACTGAAAATAGGCTGTGTCCTAGGCAAACTTTCCTGGTCAACAAATTTTAAATAAAATACTAAGTGAGAGAAAAGCAAGCTTATGGTATATTTAAGAAGAAAGACAGGGGAGAGAAACTGATAGATGAAAGGAAGTGAGTGAAGAAGGGAGAGTAAGGAGATGTAAGGTATGAATAGGTATTTGTTCACATTTAGGAATATAGTTTATCCTGGTGTTGAACAAGAGAAGAGTCACATTTTGGATTGGAAGTCTTACAGAATGGATTTGAAGGATTGGAGTGAGTATATTGACCTGATGGATAAAGATAAGGAGTTCTAGGCCTTAGCAATATGGTACGAGTACAGACACTGCCCAGCAGATTTAATAGGTTTGCGGACAGGCAAGAGTTTTTGGTCATTGGATCATAATGACTGACTACAAACACAGCTGTGAAGAAGGTTATTTAGAGCTGGACAAGCAGATAGAGTCTGGATAATTTTATAAGCGGTAAGAAGCTGTGTATATGTTAGTTGATAGGGTAGTTCTAACCAATTTATGCTTTTTAGTGTTATACAGTGGTGGTCTCTGAAAGGGTTATTTGCTGCAAATTTAGCAAGGTTTTTATAGCATTGGTCAAATTTTGATTTTTGTGATGCCTGAAGGTTAGTAAGGATGAGATCATCATAAAGCAGTGTGGGGAGGAAATAAGAAGTTGCAAATTTAGCTTTAGTTGCATCTGTGATAAAGTTTTTGACCTGATAAAGCATCCCTCGTTTCTGATGAGTTTTTCTTATGCAATCTTGTATATGCAGGTCAAATTTAAGATTATCATCTGCTATCATCCCTCATAATTTGCTATGAGAAGTGACTTCAATGTTTGTATTATCAAGAGAAAGTTTCTGTGCAATGATGGACAAACTAGGCAACTGCATTTGTATTATACAAGCCACAAAAATGGTATGGAATGAAATGTACACTTTAGGTGTGAGACATGGCATTAACAATTAGCCATGTGTGCTGATAAGTGCATGTACAAATGTTCCACAATGATTCAATTAACTGCTGTTTAATGATGGCCATTTCAATTAAAGTTCAAATGATATTTTGACACACCTGGGCATATTCTCTGTGATGGTTGATGGCAATCATAGCTAGAGCATTATTACACACCAATATGACATCACAATCTCAGTGATGTTGTTGTCATTAAGTTTTGTCTTTATGTAAATTAACTTTTAAGTAGTACATAATACCTTGATGGCACATAAACTGTAAAAACTATGAGTGGCTTGAACTCATGACAAAAAGGAACCTGAAATGCTTTATTCTGTTTATTAATTTAGGAATATAGGAATATAGGAATACTAAAAATTAAAAGCACTACACCCTGGCTCCCCACTGGCCCTTGTTTTCAATTATTAAGGAATTCCCAATATTATTCTAGCATGTCCAAAGGTCAGTTGTCAATCTCCTCTCCGGTCCAGCTGATGAATCTGGGAATCTTGAGGCAATGTTATAACTGCCTCATGTACACAGGCAACCCTCTCCTCCTCCCACATAACACAAATACTTGCGAGAGATGCAGCTATTTAGCCAAACTGGAGGCTGAGCTCTCTCAACTCAGGACTGGCAAGACCAGACAGGAGGAGAAGGCAACTACACACACCACAAAACCAGCCTCACATAATGCTACCACACCACTGAATCAAACACATAAACACACAAAGACATACTCGGAGGCTCTGAGTAAAAATTTACCTAAACGGCAGAGGCCTCCAAAGCAGACACCCAAACAACTGCTACCTCAAGACACCCCACAAGCAACACATAAACCACAAAATCAGTGTGCAAAGCAGTCACAGCCCTTAAGGCCAAATACAACACCAAACATACTTGTCATAGGTGACTCCATAGTCAGACACACTGACGTCCCACTCACCAGGCTGAACAAGGAGAGGGTCACAGTAAGCTGCCTATCGGGCACTAGAATCCGCCACATAACACAAGCACTCGGGTCACTCCACGGCAAGTACAAATATGACACAGTCATTGTCCATGCTGGTGTGAACGACCTGAGACGTACTTCCCTGGACTACATGAAAAGAGACATAGAGGAGCTCTCTGATTATGTAGCCCAGGCAGGTATGACCCTGACCCTGAGCAGTATCCTTCCTTCACCAAGAATGATGCCACAATATAGAGACAAGATGATCAGCTTTAACAATTGGCTTAATGTCTGGTGTCATTCAAAGGGGATACAGTGTCTGTCTGCCTGGGATGACATGCTTGACAAGCCACGCTGCTTCGCAAGGGACGGCTTGCACCTGTCACCCCTGGGATTCCGGATATTGGCTAAGGCTCTTGCCACCCCCATAGTGTCTTTTTTAGGCAAGGCTCAAATTCTAAACCTACCACCCTAGAAAACAAAAATGGGAAGAAACTGAGGGTAATGCTGCTCAATGCCAGAAGTCTAAATCTCAAAATGCATGCACTCGAGCCCCTTCTCAGTATGGAGAACATCGATGTCTGTGCTGTAACTGAAACCTGGTTCAAGTCTCCTGAGAGCACCCCGGCACTATTAGGTTTTACCTCATATCATGCGTTCCGGCCCCAAAACCCGGACCACACCACAAAAGGAGGGGGTGTATCCATATTCATAAAGGATACTCACACCTCCAGGTTGGTGGCAACGCACAAAGCTTCGGAAAACATCCTGGTGCAACTAACCATAGGCAAAACTGCTCTACAAATTGTAGCATGCTACAGGCCACCCTCTCAAACTCAGGAACCCCACACAGCCTTCCTGAAGACACTGGAGGGTATAAATGTATCTCCAAACACCATCATATTGGGTGACTTCAACTACCCAAATATAGACTAGGAACATTACTCAAGCCCTAACTTTCTAGCCCACCGGTTCCTGGAGTTCATAAATTCAAATGCCATAGAACAGCTAGTCACTGTTCCCACGAGAGGAGAAAATATACTAGATCTCATTATCACAAACATGGGGACAAAATGCTCCACACCGGAAGTATATCCCTCATTGGTGAGATCTGATCATAAACTAATCTCACTGGAAATCCACATCCCGCCCCCACCCCAAACAAAAAAGACCACAGTGGAGAACTTCTCTAAAGCAAACTTCACACTACTCAAGACTGGTGTGGTATCCTTCAAGGCCCCTGAGCCAGTGGAAACCACAACCCAAGCTGCGGAAGCCCTTACAAATGCCTTCTATGAACACCTCCAGGACTGCATGGATCAGGCAATCCCAAATAAAACCAAGACTCTTTCCACAAAGGGCAAACGTCCAGTCTGGTGGACCCCAGCCATTCACAAACTTTACAATAAGAGGAGAAAGCTATTACATGATAGAACAAAATCCATAAAAGGGAAGTCACCCCTAATCATTATTAGTAAAAAAATACGAGCACTCATAAAATCAACTAAGGCCAATTTTGAGAGAAAAATTGCCATGGATTCAAAAGACAATCATAAGGCCTTTTTCAGCTATGTTAGGAAACTGGGTGGAAACTCCCAGATATGCTCAGAATTAGTCCAAAATGATACAAAAATCACTGAACCCACAGTCATTGCCAACATACTGGCAGACAGGTTCAGTGCAAACTTCACCCCTCTCTCCCTAAAGGAGAGATAACTATCCCAGCGGAGTGTAGCCTCCCAGACATCTCAAATGCGCAGGTGAAAGCTGCTCTCTCTAAAGCTAAAAACACAGCATCAATGGGACTGGATGGTGTCCCCGGCTGTGTGCTACATGAGCTAAATGAGGAATTAAACCCGCACATAAGGCAGCTGTTTAATCTCAGCCTTACCACAGGATACGTGCCCAAGGAGTGGCATACGGCAACTGTCGTCCCACTCCACAAAGGCGGTGCCTCTACGGACCCTGGTAATTACCGCCCCATAAGCTTAACAAGTCTAGTCTGCAAAGCTATGGAGAGGATCATAATGGAACTCATAAACAAAGATATAGGGGACTTGCAGACATTGGACCCGACCCAGTTTGGCTTCGTCAAGGGCAGATCATGCCTTTTGAACTTGGTCGACTTCTTCGAAGCAGTCACCAAGGCCATTGATGAGGGAAAGGCAGTCTATACAGCCTACCTTGACCTTGCAAAGGCTTTTGACACAATACCCCACTCGGGTATTGTAGAAAAACTTACCAGCTTAAATGTAAACCCATATGTCACAAGATGGGTTGCAAACTGGCTTAAGGACAGAACCCACAGGGTTAGAGTTGCTGGCGCTATGTCAGACTCCAAGCCGGTCACAAGTGGTGTCCCACAGGGCTTGGTCCTTGGCCCCCTATTGTTCGGCATCTACTTCTCAGAAGTACAGGCCAACATGGGAGGACTTTGGCTGACAAAGTTTGCAGATGACTGCAAACTGGGTGCCATAGTGGAAAGTGCATCGGACACGGATATCCTTCAGAAGGGACTCACGGAAACAGATAGCTGGTGCCAGAGCCATGGCCTGAAGTTAAATGCCAAAAAATGTACAGTCATACCCTTTGGGAAAAACAAGGTAACCCCAAGCTACCATATAGGTGGCAATCCACTAAGCACAGAAGAGGTTGGGGTTACCTTGTTTTTCCCGAAGGGTATGACTATACATTTTTGGCATTTAACTTCAGGCCATGAAGTTAAATGCCAAAAAATGTATAGTCATACCCTTCGGGAAAAACAAGGTAACCCCAAGCTACCATATAGGTGGCAATCCACTAAGCACAGAAGAGGTTATCAGGGACCTGGGGACCCAGGTTGACAGTGGCCTTTCTTTTGACACTCACATTGCTAAAGTGGTTAGAAAGACCTTCTACATTGCCCACCTGATCATGAAGGGATTCACATCCAGATCTAGTGAGATCATTGTTCCCCTGTACTCTTCACTTATCAGATCAATGATCGAGTACAATGCCCCATTCGGGATGTATCTCACCCGACATCTGCAGCAATTGGAGAGACCCCAAAAGTTCCTCACCAAAAGGATAAAGGGACTCCAAAATCTGTCATATGCTGCCAGATTGAAGAAACTCCAGTTCTATTCAGTCACATACCGTCTGCTCAGAGGTGACATGTGCCTGACATACAAGGCCTTGTCCAACCCGGAATTAATGGACATGCTCCACCTCAAAAAATCCAAATCCACCAAAACCACTAGAGCAAGTGACTTAAACCTTAGCACGGATATAAATAGGATGTGCTGGAGGGATAGATTTATCACTCAGAGACTCCCTATGCTGTGGAATAAAATCCCGGTCCATGTGAGGCAGAGCACCTCGCTGGCTCTGTTCAAGAGAAATCTTGACCTGTGGATGGGAGATCATAGGTTTACCCCGGGAATCATCTCTGTGTCACTGCTGGACAGAGGCACAACAAACTAATGGGCACAGTATTTTTTCATATAAGAGGTGGCGTACGCCACAAAACTTTGGGCTAGGCTTATAAATGCCTTAGGGCAGATAGCCTAGTATAAACCTATGAACCTATGAACCTATAACTGTTAATGGCATAGGAGAACTGATATTTCTATTGTGTAAGTTGAAGCATACAATTTTGAACATGTCTGGAGCTACACCTAATTCTGACAACCCTGTACCTGCTGTACATTGAGTTATTCTTTTATTGGATTAATAATTTCGAGCATATATGCATTCATGTTGGAAATATTCCATTGCATTCATTTTTGTAATATCTGTAATGCTAAATGGCACATGCCTGAGCCAAGCATAGTTACATGGCTGATGTCAAAGGCTTCGCACATGCATAATTTTTTCAAGTTTTTACCGTACTATGTGAAGTGCCATTTCCTCACTGTCATTCTTGCATACTGACAGTGCTCTATGCCAACTCTCACACAAAGAAAAGATAAACACTTGTAAAATGTTGACGCAATGTGATGACTTGTTGCATTCCTTTAACACATAGTGCATTTTTAAGTTATAACACAATTGGAGTAAGGGGCCATAAACATGATTACAAAACATGATGTTCTACACAGCATACATCAGTACAGTATACACTTGGAGTAATGAAAAATCTGATTTCACTAAAGCCATTTTCAGATATATTTTTAACTTGTGTTGTTGACCTCTTCATGTTTCTCTAACATCTAATGTTGCTTTTTGTAATGCCTCATATTTTTGAACAAAAATATTTGTAACATCCTGCTCAAGTAAGTATGATTTTACTTTACTATTATTAGTGCTATGAGTAACACACTTGGCACAGATCATAGTTAACTTGTTTAACATCCATTAGACATGCTTGTGTTGCAACATTCATGTTTTAACTTGCAAGTGTACTTCAGGTTGAAGTACAGCAAAAAAGAAATGAAAACAAAATCTGTATTTTAACTCATAAATTAAAATCCCTGATGTTAGTTCAAACCCTGCACGTCTTGTGCTGTTCTTCAGAACTTCCTGCATTAACATGTTAAGTTACTGAGAAAGTTATGTGACAAGTGTATTTTCTGCAGTCACTTTTGTCCAGAGTTCTGACTGAAGCACATGACCACCAGTCTCATTTGCTCTGTCAGCTAAGTCTTTGTGAATGTAAAATACATTTCTGAGATTTTTCCTTGAGAAATGGATTGTCATTCAGTGATAGTCACCACTGACAATCACCAAAGCACAATGCCAAGCATTGTTTAAAGAATGAAGCCCCCAAAAACTATTCAGAAATCAATTTTGATGATACAAGTACAATGTTGGCAGTAAGGATCCCTACTTTCACAAAGACTTCAAAATATTTAGATTTCAACCCAGAATCTTTGTCATTATGATGAAACACTAATATGATTAACAGTGTTTGCCACCGCAACACTGACAGTAATGTATAGAATCTGGAGCACATGTGCTTAGCTTTGCACTTCTGACATTTTGCATTTAGAGAGCAATATACCCATTTTATCACATTCACTTGTCATTTGTCTTGTCACAGCAGATGTATTGCAGAATTTGAGCCCTGGAGAAGTTATGATAGTGAAGCATGTGAAAGTACAAACAAATGTCTGCAAGACAACATTGTGTTATTTATCTTTTTGTGTGCATTACTCCATTGTTATGCCTTTGCACCATGAATATATTATATTTTGCAATAAGTTAGATTTTTTTTTCTGTGTGTCTACATTGTATATATTTAATATGACTTACAGCCATTTTGTCCTCACAGGTGCATTATCTTCCTACAATATTTTACTACAGGGTGCATCCAGGTTATTTTCTAAGTCAAGAAATGTACACAGATACTTTCTCAGTATGCCACTTCTCTCTGACGCACACTTTGTAAGTGCACTACTAGTTAACTGGAGTGATAGGCAAGTAGTTGAATGTGTACAACTGTGTATGAGTCACACTTGCAAGTCATTACCTAGCCAAAGTTCTGAATACTAATTTTTGTACTGTTTAGAAATGTGCACATCATCAAGCAGATCCTAGTACCATGTTTACCTGCCCAACACCTTGGGCAGCTTGAGTGATTTGGGAATGATAATGATCTGACACCTGACTTACATATTTGATGTGCTCAGAGGGATTAATTCATGTGATATTTGCTGAAACTGGGGCCATGGAATGCCCATCATGCTAGAGAAGACTGAATTTCCCAAGTACTGTCAAAGAAAACTATTGTTGCTGACTTTTACACTTGTTATATTTACTTTTTGGAGAACTCCCGTGCAATCTTTCATTGTTTTTTTATGTTCTATACAGCTTCTTCTTCTTCTTTTGGCTGCTGCCATTAGGGATCACCACAGTGGATCAGCTGTTTCCATTTTTCCTGTCCTCTGCATCTTGTTTTGTCACACCAACCACCTGCATGCCCTCTCTCACCAAATCCATAAACCTTATCTTAGGCCTTCCTCTTTTCTGGTGACCTGGCGGCTTCATCCTTAGCATCTTTTTCCCAATATACTCTGCATCCCTCCTCAGCACATGTCCAAACCAACATAATCTTGCCTCTCTGGCTTTGTCTCTAAACCTTCCAACCTGGGCTGACCCTCTAATATACTTATTCCTAATCTTGTCCACCCTCGTCACACTCAGTGCAAATCTTAACATCTTTAACTCTGCCACGTCCACCTCTGACTCCTGCCTTTTTGTCAATGCCACTGTCTCCAACCCATATAACATAGCTGGTCTCACTACCCTCTTGTAGATCTTCCCTTTCACTCTTACTGGTACTGGTCTGTCACAAATCACTCCTGACACTCTTCTCCACCCACTCCATCCTACCTGTACTCTCTTCTTCACCTCTCTTCCACACTCACCATTACTCTGAACTGTTGAACCCAAGTATTTAAACTCATTCACCTTCATCAACTCTACTCCCTGCATCCTCACAATTCCTCTATCCTCCCTCTCATTCAAACACATATATTCTGTCTTAGTCCTGCTGACCTTCATTCCTTTTCTCTCTAGAGCATATCTCCACCTCTCCAGGATCTTCTCCACCTGTTCCCTACTCTTACTACAGATCACAATGTCATCTGCAAACATCATAGTCCATGGGGACTCCTGTCTGATGTCATCTGTTAACCTGTCCATCACCATTGCAAATAAGAAAGGGCTCAGAGCTGATCCTTGATGTAATCCCACCTCCACCTTAAATGCATCCGTTACGCCCACTGCAGACCTCACCGCTGTCACACTACCCTCATACATATCCTGTACCAATCTTACATACTTCTCTGACACTCCAGACTTCCTCATAGAATACCAAAACTCCTCTCTAGGCACCCTGTCATATGCTTTCTCTAAGTCAACAAAGACACAATTGCTTACAAATCTATTATAGAATGTTTTTATTTGCAAAATTAAAGTTGTCTTCACTTTGCAAATTTGTGTTTGTAATGAACATATAACATTTGTTATTGCAATGTTCCTTTACTTCTACTTCATGAAATTATGGCAACATTTTGAAGATGTTGAAGTCTGACATTGTGGAGCTTATGTAGGTTAAAGTTACATTTTTTTTTCTTCTTGTTGGCACTAAGTATTTTGAGTGTAGACATTTCCAGGGTCTATATTAAAACCATGAAAACTCTCATTGACACATAAAGAGCGATGTATTAAAATAGCAAAACATGTATTTAGAGAAAAAGAAACGTCAAACATGTTTATTTAGCCAACAGCATGATTCAGGTATCATATTTGCCCAAATACAATCTCAGTAATGTCTTATGTAGCCATGTGGGGATAAGGAAATATATACTTTTCCCCACTGAAGTGCAATCTTGGTATATTTAAGTAGGGGGGTGGGGCACAGCCCCCCACATGGGGGGTGTTTGCCTCCCCTGAAAAACTGTGTTATTTAATTTTCTTTAGTTAATTATAGCACACCTGGATCATCCTGTTGGCTAAATATACATGTTCTGTGTTTTTCTTTTCAGTAAATATGTGTTTCGCTATTTTTATACATCGCTCTTTATGTGTCGATGTATATGTATTTGCTGATGAGAGGTTTTGTGTTTATAATATAGACCCCATTTCCATAGGGGGCTATCTGATATATTTCTTTATTACTTCCCTACATGGACAAATCATCTAAACCAAAAATGAAGACATTAATCTCTTGCAATCCTTCATTCTTAGATGCTGAGGTCCTTCTCCAAGCTCTCTGTCTCCATGGAGCAAGGATCTTAGATATTTTCTCAGTTAACAAGCTCTTCACTTACCATGCCTGGCAGTAAATATTCAATGGTGTGAATGTTGCTGTGGATAGCCATAGCCATGACTACAAGGATGTCAGACATATGGCCAATGATATGAAAAAGAATTCTGTCTACTAAACCAAGACTTCAGCACTATAATGAAGAGCTACTGGGGGTGTGCCTCTCACCAAACCACCACTCAATGAGAAGGAGATGTTCTCATTTA